>NW_027526407.1:26121476-26398470 GCF_048455015.1 Haemaphysalis longicornis | reverse complement strand
GTTTATAGTGGTCTCTCCCCTTTTCCAAGCTAGGGCCAAATAGTTTAACAAGGGAGGAGCTTTCGAGGCAAAATTTGCCTGTTACACCCCATTGTTTATTAAGCTCATCGAGGGACTCTGCACTATCACGAGATTACGGCGCTGTTTAGCTCACAAAAAGTCATGGAAGCAGCTTTTCTTATAGCATGTTTGAGAAGTAGGTACGTGGATGGAGGTGTAGCCATACAAATATGTGCGACTACACCAAGGTGTCACCGGTACAGTTTTATGAAAATGTTGTTGCAAAATAGTGAAATTTTTCAGAAAAGTGTTTGTTTATAGGGTAAAAGAGTCGAAAGTTGGGCGAGTTGGTATTGACGCATCTTAAAAATCAAACTGCGCGCAAATTAACGAGGACGTGAACACACTGAAGACACCACAAGCGCAGACTCACAACTGGTTTATTGTTACAAAATTCGAACATTAAATACCCAGGCGCCCCACATACGTCACATTCTCAGCGCTATCGGCTGCACACACAAATAAAAAACTCAGAAGCACACGAATGACAGATAATTCCGCGACGATAACACCATCACACATGAAATATCCTCCCCCTCTTCACCACGCATGCCCTGAAGAGGCTTCAAATTCATGTTTAGTGCCCATCTATGTAGGCGACTTCGCGACTAAGCAAGGCAATAGATGGGTGACTAATACAGTCTGAACCAGCTTTTAAAATGTGTCTGGCCTCGACAATTTCTCTTGTCTGCTGATTCTTATGCCTAAATAAAATGGTTGTGCGCTCAAACACAGGGGTACATTCAGGGGTACATTCAGGAACGCATGCGCGGCAATGGGAAGACATGTGGCTGAGGTCCCGGTTTTCTTTCGAATAGTTATGTTCCTTAAGTCTTGTATTTAAACAACGCCCGGTTTGGCCAATGTATACCTTGCCGCATACAAGTGGTATGGAATAAACAACCCCCGTGGCACATTGGACGAACTTCTTTTTGTGATTAATACCACATGCTCCTTGACGTTTTCCTGCCCTTTTGTTCACTTTTGGGCAGATCTTACTTAACTTATTAGGAGCTGAAAACACTATTTTTACGTCATACCGCCCGGCCACTCGTTTTATACCGTGTGACATCTTGTGAACATAGGGCACCACGGCAAAGTTTTTCGGCTTTTCTTTTGGTGGTATGGCCTCCCTATCCGACTTTACCCACTTTACCAGTTTTTCACTTGCTCTAGAAATAACATGATCAGGGTACCCGGATTTTTTTAGCTTCTCCACCTGCTGTAAGACACTTTCGGGCATTGAATGCTCACACGATTTTGAAATGGCCGACTTCAAGCAGGAGAGTGCAATACCCTGCTTCACCACTTTCGAGTGCGCCGACTCAAAGCTTAAAAGGGCTTTTACAGACCTGGGAGCGTACGCGTAGCACATGTGCCCTTCTCCGAAAGTCATCCTTAAATCCAAAAACTGGAGCACTCTATCTCTAGGTAATTCGAAGGTAAATCGAAGACCCTGACCGCACTCTTTGAATACCTTTAGTACGTCGGGGCAAATTCTGCAGGAGGGCCTGTCTACCACCACCAGAAAATCATCCACATACCGGAACACTTTTACAACAAGCCCCTCAAGCTTCTCATTCAGACACCTATCCACACCTCCCAAAAAGATATTACTGAGAACAGGGGCCACTCGGGACCCTATGCACACGCCACTCCTCTGAATAAATGCTCCTCCTTCCCACTCGACCACAGTGGAGGCCAGGTAGAAGGACAACAGTTCTAAAAAGGAATTAAGCGACATCCCGCACCTACCAATGAATGCACACTCGTCGTTGTCCTGTGTTATGCATTTCTTTACACTGCTCATTAATGCGTCATGCGGCATAGAGTAATAAAGATCCTCCACATCAATGCTGAACGCATCAAGGCTTCCATTGTCAAGTTCCCCCATACTCTTGACGACCTCTGCTGAGTTGGGGACCATGTACGGGTCATTGATATGTAAAGTGTCTAGATGTTTCATAAGAAACGCTGACACAGCCCGCTGCCATGTTCCGCGTTCGGAGACAATTGCTCTAAATGGAATGCCCGGTTTATGCGTCTTCGCATTGAAGAAAATGTCAAGCTTAGTTCCCTTTTGTGCTTTAACGGAAGACGCCAGACGCTCTAGATTATTACTACGCAAAAGCGCGATAGCACGTTCCTTCAGTCGTTCTACCTTAACGGAAGTAGAAACAAAGTTCTTTGCTACAGCAGCGCTGGCTTTCTCGTTATAAACACCTTCTGGCATAACTACGAAATGGCCTTCTTTGTCAGCCACAGTCACCTTTAGCTGCGACGACACCAGGTAGTCCACAGTTTTTTGAACATTGGTCGACTTCCGTTGCCTGGCTCCTCCCCTTTCCACGAGTGGCCGGGCGGTATGACGTAAAAATAGTGTTTTCAGCTCCTAATAAGTTAAGTAAGATCTGCCCAAAAGTGAACAAAAGGGCAGGAAAACGTCAAGGAGCATGTGGTATTAATCACAAAAAGAAGTTCGTCCAATGTGCCACGGGGGTTGTTTATTCCATACCACTTGTATGCGGCAAGGTATACATTGGCCAAACCGGGCGTTGTTTAAATACAAGACTTAAGGAACATAACTATTCGAAAGAAAACCGGGACCTCAGCCACATGTCTTCCCATTGCCGCGCATGCGTTCCTGAATGTACCCCTGAATGTACCCCTGTGTTTGAGCGCACAACCATTTTATTTAGGCATAAGAATCAGCAGACAAGAGAAATTGTCGAGGCCAGACACATTTTAAAAGCTGGTTCAGACTGTATTAGTCACCCATCTATTGCCTTGCTTAGTCGCGAAGTCGCCTACATAGATGGGCACTAAACATGAATTTGAAGCCTCTTCAGGGCATGCGTGGTGAAGAGGGGGAGGATATTTCATGTGTGATGGTGTTATCGTCGCGGAATTATCTGTCATTCGTGTGCTTCTGAGTTTTTTATTTGTGTGTGCAGCCGATAGCGCTGAGAATGTGACGTATGTGGGGCGCCTGGGTATTTAATGTTCGAATTTTGTAACAATAAACCAGTTGTGAGTCTGCGCTTGTGGTGTCTTCAGTGTGTTCACGTCCTCGTTAATTTGCGCGCAGTTTGATTTTTAAGATGTTTATAGGGGTTGTAACTTGCACATTAGGTGGACGTTTAATGCCAAAAATACTTTATGTAACATTTGGTGTGTCAACAGGTTGTGGCTGTTAATGGTGATCTCCTTTTGTCACTGCAGGGCTCAAAACCAAGTATTGTGGCAGAATCCGCTGGTTCCGGGGCACCGGCTCAAGTGAACAGGGATGGCAAAGCGAGACGCAAGCCCGGACCCATGGGGAGAGAAGACCGCTGACAGTGACGACGAAATACCCTTGATGGGTGAGCCAAAACGGTGAAATGGCATCGCGCTCGCCAGATTTTGCGCTCGCCAGATGCTTTTGCTGGAGAAAGAGTGCGTGATGTTATTTTCGCTGCAGAAAGCAGTTGGACGTCAAATGGGGAGGCCACGAACACTTTGTGTTTGAAGTATGCTGAGAATGAATACACGAGAAATGAGAACTCCGTACCTAATATACAGCTGGAACCAAGAAAGAATTTTTAGATTATGCGTCGCTGCATTGCAAATATTCATTCTACTCAGAAAAATGCTAAAGGGGTGCTGAAGACTAAATGATATCTCATTATAATTGGAAGGTAACATCAAAGACAGTGCCTTTCAAAGCTTCTTTTGGTATGTAGCAGCAACTGATGCTTTGTTTAGGGGTATGTTATTTAAGCAGGCATTTTTTTTTTCTTTTTTGTGCCTGTGACATGAAAGAGTACACCTGCATAGGAAGCAGGCATTCTCAGCAAGGGAGGTGGTGTTATTTTGGAGAAAAAGTAGGAACTACCATATTTTCGTGCGTTTAACCCACCCCTGCCTATAATCCGCAGCCCCACTTTCAGCCCGCCGGAAAAGAAAAAAATTCCTCGCGTATTGCCCGCACATTCGAATACAGGAAAGGCTGCACCAAAGCTACTGCTCAAGCAGCACATCACGTACTATTTAGACAGAAAAAGCGTATATTTAACTAGTAGAACACACTGACTGCAAGGTGAAAGTCACAATTCACTAATAAAATTCAGTGGTTAGAGTGCGCTCGTCCTTGTTTTTTCTTCCTTGTATGGTTTGCGCAATCGCTGTCATTGAACGTTTAGTCAATGGTAGTGGGTAGGAGCTTCACGGCACAACTCGCATTTCCGTTAAGCTGCACTAAAGAAAAGTCCTCGCGTATTATCCGCACCCCTACTTTGCCACTGAAATTTCAGCATTTTTGGTGCGGGTTATACGCGCCAAAATACAATATTTGTGCAGTTCCCCAACATGGCGGCTACTGGCTGGTCAGTTCACGAAGACGGTTGCGCTGGTAATTATGGGGTTTTGCCTTTGGTTGTCGTATACTGACATTGCTGTTGAAAGGGGCAGCAGCTTTTGCTGTCACACACACCAGTGTTCCAATGGTACTTTTGAGGCTTAGCAAAACATTTGACTTCAATGAAAGCAGGTCCAAACCTTCGCAGCAGTTGTAGTAAGAAAGCTAAAGTCCTTGCTTTTTGGAAGCCTTGGACTTAGCAGAACTTTCTAGCTGTTTGTTTCAGGGAAACAAACAGCTCAAATGAGCTACATAATTAGGAAAAAAGGGTATGGCCATGCGACCCACTAGCTCATTTCCCGCAACAGAACCTATGGCATCATACCAGCCAGCTCTGCGATTGGCGGAGGCCGGCAAAAGCAAACGCAAATTAGGCAGAGCTTATAAGCTTGCGGAACGAGCCATTTGCGCTTAAATTAGGGCACATTCTTTTAAAAGCCGTTGGAATGGGAGGACAAACAGTGGAAGTTACGAAAGCACACGTAAACATCGAAGTACCGATGCGTACTGCTGTTGGTACTACGCACACTATGCTTGGTTTAGCTGCACAGCACTGCGGGGCTTTGGGGTTGCCTCAGACGACACTGACCGATTGACGCAAGCAATGGTGTCTTACGTGACCATATTTGTCGAGCTACCACTATGTTTCACGAAACGATTATTTTCTCCCTGAACAAAAACAAGCCAGGTTTCAATACGGTCAAAAACAAACCAAAGGCAGAAAACGGCCTGCCATAGTACGGTGGCGCCATCTTGGTTCACTAACGGTAAACAAGGCTTCCCAATCGGCTGCAGAGCGGTTGGTTCCTGTGATGTCATTGCAAACCACGAAAACGCACGATTTAGCGGGAAAATCAAAATTTTAACTTGCATAATTAATTTCTCAGGGAATAAAGCATTGTTTGCATTCGGACAAGCACTGGGGGCACTATAAAACACGAAATCTTTCGAATAACACTAACTTGTGTGTTTGTCTTCATGGCTCCTTTAAGGAAGTGTTTGGACAGGCGCACACTAATCCTGTTTCACCATTCACGACTCATGATGTTGCAAATCATGCTTGAAAGTGTATGGAGTGCAATAACGGTGTTTTATACTTCTGGCTGCGTTTTCCGCATTCACACGAAATTGCTGTTGTTGCAAGAAGCACATTTCGTAAATAGTACCGTAATCTACCAGTATAGGCCAACTTATTACTGTGCTTTAGTGTTCCCAACACCGTGTTTTGCCAATAGATAGGTGATTGTGCTTAGTTCAATGCGGTCTGGTATGCAAGTGCAGTGCACCGCTCCACTCCCCGATTGTCCCGAGCTTTGTTCAGTCATAATTTCCAGCACAATTTGCATTCGAGCAGTCATAGAGCCTTCACTGAGGGCAGAATGGGATGGAAGCTACGCTGCCAGTATTTCAACTGTGTGTGAAGCTCACAAGCAATGGACTGCTTGCAGCAGTTGTCAGGCCTCGTCTTCTAAAAAGCTTGAGTTGGGTGTCACGGCAGTAATTTCTCGTTCAGTAACCGACAGATAGCCAAATATTCTCGCTACAGTACTTCAGGCTTTGAAGGTGCGCCCCAACAAAGCGCAGAAAACAGATGGCCAAAAACTGAGCTCTTTGTACTTAAGTCTCGTTTTGCTCCTACGGAAAGCCCAGGTACTTAAGATAGCTGCAGTAAAAAAATTATTTCAGTGTTGAGTTCAGTGTGTGTGCCTTGTTGCAGTTGCCTCGCAGTGCTCCTTGGTTCGTTGCGGCCTTTGTTGCTACTTCTGCAAATCTGGTTTGAGTGATGCGCTAGCTGTCATTTATCCGTGGATGTTTCCCTCGAAGCTTTTAAGAAGGTGAATCGCTGCGTGACTCCTAACGAGTTGTGTTCCCTCTGTTTGGTGTATTTGCAGTGTGCGACGAGTGCAATACGGTCTACACTGGGTACTGCCGAAAGCATCCGTACAGGCTTGTCAGGCACGTGCCGGTAAGTGACGCTCTTTTTTGGTTCCTCGAGGTAGTTTGTGACGTTTGGAGGGAGCCTGTACAATTGGAAATACGCAAGCTTAACAACCCGCTGAAAAACTGGACTGAACCATTAGAGAGAGTACTGGCACGAAATTTCAAAGCCGAGATAAGCCTCCTCTGTATGTGGAGATTCCTCCTCAAGAACCGTAACAGTTCAGTATACAATATTTTAGATCAATTCTACTGTTTGCATGCTTGAGAAAGCTCAGAATGATACCCGTTTGACACCAGATGATGCATTGAGTGCCTCGCCCCAAACTGCCTTCATCGGGGCTCCCGTGACATAGCCAACGCACTGGCTACTGTTGCTTGCACTGCTCTGCCTAGTGCATCGTGTCACAGTTTTGGGACTGACGTTGCGCTGCACGTGCGTGCGAGTATGGCTGGTCTGGACATGTGCTCGACTGGCCGTGGTGCAGCCAGAACAGTGATGTCAGGAGTGCCGTCCTGTCACGGCGGCCGCATCAGTATTGGTTCCTCCAAAATCGAAACTGACCCAAATAAACGAGGCTTTAGGTAATTATACAGCGATCAACCGCCTAGTGGGCCGTTATATAATTTCTGGGCACCTGTAGGAGCGAAAAAAATGTAACAAAAATTTCGTGTGTCAGTTCTCCTATAGTGCACTCTGACTTGTCTGACAATTGTCCCGCTGTTGGTTCTTTTACTGTTAGTGTTTCAGCTGTTAATTTTTTACTGCACCTTTTCCTTCCCCCGTGTGATTTTTCAAGCTTCTCAGCCTAAAATTATGGTTGCATGCAGACAGCGCATGTGCAGGGTAATCTGTGTTCTGTAGCCTGCTACGGCAGGCCTCACAGCTGTGTAGCTAGGATGCATTAAAGGGACAGACAGCTGATTTTTGGGGAGCATACACTTTCTTCCCCAACAAAAGGCACCTTGAACTGAAATGGTTGCCGCCCTAATTTAAATGGTTTTCACCCGAGAACGTTTGACAGCGGAATTAGAGAACGTTTGAAAGTGCATCATGTTGAGAAACTACACCTTTCAAAATTTAGAATGTTCAGAGCCAGATCAAAATTATTTCTGCCAATTTATTTAGAAGCCCTGCTATATAAAATGCTGGCTTCTATAAAAGCTAGAGGACGTGCACTGCGCAAAAATCACTCGTCTGTCCTTTAAAGAGCATGAACTTTTGGAGAGACACGTAGGCTGTTTCCATGGCTGGCGTACAGCACGTGTCTTTGCTGTTTTTGAGGCTGGCCTGTCTATCATTAGTGACCGTGCCTTCCACGTACGGCACGTGCTGGTGTTTTAAAAGGCAATAGTCTTTCTTGGGCTACTTAAACCTAAAGCTTCTGGTCTGTCTGTATGTATGAATGTATGCCTGTCTGTCTGTCTGCCTGTCTGTCCCTCAACTAAGCCTGTAAGCCGAAAGTTGAAGAAATACTTGAACAAGAGGTTATTATAAGCAAAACTTTTCCAAACCATCTTCCAGGGAAAAGAAACATTAGGCGTATTTGAGGCAAGACATCAATACATGATTGGTACTAGACACCGTTCTTCCAATTGGAAATAGATGTGCACTTGGTATTTGCAATAAAGAATAAAAAATACATGTTGAAAACGGTATTTTTGACCCAAAAATAAAAAGACAGCACGCGAAGAGCCACCACGTGGCAAGGTTACAAGTTCAACGTTAATGGAAGCTTCGTATAATAGATGGCGCACAGGCATTGGAACGCACAAAAATTGAATTGACTTGAGCAAACCTCTATGGTGCTTATTGTGGGAGGGGAACAGTATGGCAGATGGGTGGGGCAGACAAGAGGGGCATTAACTTGGAAGGGCCCCAGAGCACTGTGGTCTTTAGACGACATTTGCCGCAAAGTGAGCAGATACGTGGCCAATTTTTTTTTTAATAAATGACCATAAAAGAAGTTGACACCAGTTATGAGGACTATTTCTCACGTAAGTTGTTAGGTTCCTCTAGTCATTACATAGTTCACTAAGTTATAAACAGTCTTAGGGGGCATAGTGAATTACATTATTTGTAGACAGAACACTAAAAACAATTTGTCCCTTTGACCAAGTAAGCGAATATAAGTGTGAACAATGACTATAAGAAATGGTCCTGAGTCGGTTAATAAACACAGCTAGCTGTTTTTATATGCACAGGTAGCTGTGGGGCACAAATAGATACAAAATACGCACAAGACAAGACAGAGTATACAGTAAATACACTTTGACGATCCAAAAAAGCACTGGAAATTACTATACTCTCTAATGCGAAATTTGTGCACAGTGTGAACTGCTGTCTTCTCGGTCACAGCATATAGCTGCTCCGTTTCAGGAGGTGATCGCGTGATCAGCGAACGCACTGCAGTGCGCACTACTCTGCCGTTATCTTGCAGCACGTCGCCATCGCCCAGAATGTTGTTGCAAATCGTGTTTGAACCTCCCATGCAAATGTCATGTGGTTCAGATGAGCCACAAATAGGTGGAGGAGCGTCTGGCGAAAGTGTGAGGGTGAGGCAGTGAGCACGTGCTTCCCTCCCCTCAGACTTTTGCCACGCTTTTCCCCGTTGCTTTCTTTCTGTCTTTGCTCGCTCAGTTACAACGCCGTCGCTGCTGCCAAACCCAGCAGCAGCCGCCAGAGCACTTGCACACTACAAGATAGCGCAATTAAAAACACCATAAAAAGTAAAGAGAACTGAGTATGTTTCTGGACGCGAAGAATCGCTGGCTACTTGTTCACGCTGTTGTCAGTGACAACCTGACTGATCCTGTGTTGCCTGCAGGCACCGTTCGGGGATGAGCGGCGCCCCATAAAGACGCTGCCCAGTTCTCTGCACATCGCTCCGTCTGCGAAGGCACCCCGTAGATACGGCATCTTCACATCGGAGGCCCTCCCGGCGAGGACGGTGTTTGGCCCTTACGAGGGCGCTCGCATCGACGACCTCACCAAGACCAGCTCCTACACCTGGCAGGTGGGGGTTGCGACACTGCAGGCACAAGATGTCCCCAGTCCACCACTACTTCTCTCTCTACACCTCGAATCACTCGCCCACTCTACAGATGCACGACACTGGTGTCAAGTTTAGCAGATGTGGGCACTGTTCGTAACGACTTGGGGGGCAAAAAATTTAGAGCAGTGCATGAGGTCAACTTTTTTGGTTAAACCCAAGTGCGAAGTCATGCAGTGCCCATTTGAGTGAGGTGATGATGCCCCTCGGATCTAGGTGTTGCCCGATAGGTCTTTAACCCTTTTGTTGCCACACCTATTCAGAACTGTTCAATTTGAATGATACATTGGGAGCCCCTTTTCATAGCGCTCCAGGTGCTTCTGGAACAGGTAAAGCTGTTTGGGGTTTGCTCAGAAAATGCCCTTTCGAAATCACTTTTGTTTTCATTTTGCAATGAAAACATGATTTTCGACGCGCATTTGCATCATGTGGGTGTGGAAGAGGGGCGTGGTTATCGCGTGTCACTGCTACCAAAGAAGGCGTGCCACTCGTAATTGCTCTGAATCAGCGTTTAGTTTTTGTTATATGGGCACGGATGGGGATTTAGAAGATGATTTTCAGTCGTCAGGTTTGCACTCTGGCAATAATATTCCCTGCAATCGGCTGAAAATATCAAGCAGTGCCGGTTTGCAAAGTTGTTTCATAATTTGAAGCAGTTTCATTGCATTTGCACACGTTCTAAGTCGTGTTGTAGTTCTATTTACTACACGAACATTCGCAAACAGTTCACAATAGCTCCGGTTTCGTTTCTGCATTGCGAAATTCATATTTGGTGCTACTACGCAGTTACCCAACTTCAGGCCTATGTGCCATCTGCTACTGATCCTCGAAAAAAGCATGCCACTCATGATTTCAGCCCACCCTAACTCAATTTCTGCGGTAAGAATTTCCATGCAAAAGATAACACCCTGTTGCCAGATATTAGTTCTGATGAGGAGAGTGCTTGAAACCTCCTTGCGCACCTCCAGCTGTTTGCCAGCCAGTTTTGTTTTCATACAAGGGGATCTTTGGTGGTCTAGTGTTGCTCCATAATAGAACTATCTATTCGGATGGAGTCTCCAGCAGGATTCATGTTTTTTTTTTTTTATGGGAGTACTGACGAAATTTTGAGGATGAGATAAGTTCGGAGATCTGCTTCTGCATTGCTGGCATTTCTCGCTGGCTTGCTGCTTCGATTCGAGGTTCTCGAGCAACAAACGATTTGATCGTTGGCGGCGGAGGTGCTGGGATTCATTGGCTCGTCGGGCAGCTGGCTGCGACCCAAGTTATACAGCGATTCCAAGCACTCTATTTTTCTTGCTTGTTATCACACTGGACGTGAAAACACGCCGGGGACACAACAGGTGGGCGGAGCGAGCCGCACGGTCGCTGCGCAGGTGGTGGTCATGGCCGGGAAGTGGCGCAGGCCGGCGCAGGTAGCTTGACCGGTAGCTTGTTACTGCTGCGTGAAATGGGACTCACGTGCCAAACAAGGCAGCACATACGAGAAAGGAGTTAATGATGCATTGGCGAATTGCATTAAAAATCGTCCTCTGCTCTGCTTACGAGAGCAGCGTCTAATGTCCGCCGCAGTGTCAAGCCTAGCACATCTGTAGGCTGACCTGTATGCGGACCGGCTGGCTGCTCTTTGCACGCGTCTCTCCACCCACTGCTTCGAGCGTCGCAAGCCATTCTCTAGCCATGGCAGCAATTTCTACTCACAACGCCTGCATCACGCCCACGGTCAGTAAGCGGCTGATGAGATCATTGCACGTAGGGGCATTAGCAGAAACTGCCAGCGACGCTGAATCGACAGTGCTATGGCAGCTGTGCTCTGTGATATCCATCCTACAGTCACATGGGCAGCTTTGTTTATAGGTGGCATTCTTCGCTTGGCAACACTGGAAACGGCCACAGACACGGCCGATGCACCACGGACATGGCGCGGCTTTAGCCACGCCGAAGAAAAAAAACACCGGCGTGCGTCGTCTGCCTGTTTCAACCCGATTCTCAACGGTGGCGTCAACAGAGATGTTATTAATCGCACTCACGTTGGACTCTAGGCAATACTTTGCGTTCGGCGAGGTAGAGTTTGTAGCGTGCAGTACATTCATGTTCTTAGCACGGACAAGTACGGCCATCCCGTGGAGCCCGACTGAACGAGTGACGGCGCACTCACACAGTGGCCTCCATGCGTGTCTCGCCAGTGAATACAAGCAATACCAAATCCAGCCTTTCACGGCAAAACCTGAAACCGAAACTGCAACTGGCTGCATTAAAAACGTCTTTAATTAAACAACCATCGCACGCTGAAGCAAATGAGGTTTCCACACATGGTAAATAGGGCATTAGCTACTTATCGCAACACAAAAACAAGATGCAAAATTTTTGTGTCAGTGCCTCTTTAAACTGTTAGGTGGCGCTGCAATGAGGAGGCAGTGCTGAGCTCTTTCGTCGAGCAGCAACTGCTCAGAGAAAGCTTGCAGGGCGCAATTCTAGTGTATCGCACCTCATTCCTGCAAGCGGAGATACAGTAGCGAGTGAGAAGATGATAATAAAGCGCTACTCTATGTTTTGAGAGGTAATGGACGTCAACAAGGGTCAACCACTGAGTTTCCTTTTCAACTCCATGCAGATATTTCGACGTTGCGTGCTTGTCCCGAATGCTGTGCTGATTGTGAATGCAAAGTCAGTCATTGACTAAATGTTTTTTACATAACGTGGGGACAAATTAGTGCCTCCGGTAATGTCAAACCGCCAAATTTCTTGAGGGGAACCAGCCAAAATTGTGCATTTTGGAATGGAGGTTGGGCTTCACCTCATGGCACGGGCACCACACATGCCAACATTTTTTTTTATATCGGACAAACTATTCATCGCAAGTCACTATTTTTTGTAGGACGTATTTTCAAAATGTTTGCCTACCAAACGTGTACAGTTGAACCTCGATATAACAAACCTCGATTTAACGAAATTCGCGATATAACGAATTTTTTCAAGTTTTCTATCAAAATTTTGCTAAATCCATGTATTTTTATCTCGATTTTACTAAGTAATTTTGTGCGGCGCTTTCGATTTAACGAAGTCGTGGCAAGAAAGGGAGGACGAAATTCCGGTCGAGGCACGTTTTATTTTGCCTCTCAAAACCTACATTGAAAACATTCAGTACTCACAATAACTCTTAAAAGGCTAAAATGAAAGAAAAGCGGTGGATTATGCGGTTGACAATTAAAAGCAATGAAAAAAGCTGCTCAAAAACCGCTAGCGGTTATGGACGGTTTAATAGTGCGTCCACCATTTTGACGTCTCCATCGTTGCCTACGCCAGCGCCCTCTATGCTTAGCCGAAGCCAACTTCAAGTGTTTTTTTTCTACGCGTCATTGCTCACGGTGCTGCTGCTCTAGGTTGTGCTCGCTGATAACCACATTCGTGTTTATTTTGCCTGTCCTGGGTGTTTCGAACCGAGTTCACGGCCAAGACATGCACAGAACTGAGCGCCGCACAAATATTTTGTTCGTCCATCATTAGATGAGTTTTATAAGCAGCATGAGCACTCCAAGAGAAAGAAAAGTGTTCCGAACAAGAGCCTGAGGAAGTGTCAATGAAACCGAAGGCCATTGAAGTGATGGATGCCATCGACGTTCTGCGAAGGCACGCAGGCGCACGCGAATGTTGAAGAGCAAGCCTTGTTAGCGCTGTCAGCATACGAGCGTCACGTAAAGCCCACCCTGGCCAAGAAACGCCAAGCACTGCTTACGGACTTCTTCACTATGGCTTGAACATCGAGAGCTGGTGGCAATAAATTGCTCACCGAACGTGGTCAAAACGTGTTCATTAGACAGCTGCGATGCGGAGAAATCGGTTTCTTTAGGGCTCAGCTGGCATAAAAGTAACTGCTTAATCAAATTTGGCCAGAAGATATTTAATGTAAGCTTTCCGCTTTAGCGGGAGCACCGAAGTGCTGCTCCACAAAGTGAAGCGGTCCGTGTGTACTCCGCTCAACTCTCAATCATGGCTTTATCTCAAGTGTCGTGATTGCATCACGCGCCCATACTGCAGAGCCTTTGTGCATGAAAAAAGTCTTTCGAAAGCTTTATAGCACCCTTCCGCTGTTGGCCCGCTGCACCCCTCAACGCCGCGCCTAAGCCTACCACTGAACGGACGAAAAGAGGCGTAACTTTGAACCAGCACCTCGCCGGGGTGAAGTTCACGGGGCATGGACGCAGGTTCAATTGACAGCGGCGTTTAGTAGTGACTGAAATGAAAAAAAGAAAAAGTGGAAACCTAGTCTGCTATCATATTTAATGAGGCGTTGCGGAAAAAAAGCACCGGTTTTACGACGACACGAACTACTGTCGGCTATCCGAATTCTATTGCCTAAGTGTTGAAGCTCTTAATTCACACAATTTTCGCGGCCAGTTTTAGTACAAATTTCGGTTTAAGTGGAGAGGTAACTACATAGCAGTTGTTTCTGAGCGATGGGCAAGGTTTTGAAACCTCAATGACTGGTTAAGTTAACTGTAAAATCGAAACCTTGATTTTACGAAATTCTCGATTTAACGAAATTTTCGCCCGCAAGTACGACTTCGTTATATCGAGGTTTAACTGTATTCAAAATTTTTTCTACAATTGGTGGCTTGCTATACACAACTCCTTTTTTATCATTTTCTATGAAAACTTGACAAAAAGTTTGATTTTAAAATTTTTCTCGCATATATAATGTATGAAAGCATTTTAACAACTGGTGTTGTTGGAAAGGTCATTCAATCATCCGCATTTTATGATGCTTCAATGATGCTGCAATTAGTGCATAACCAGTATGTTTAGCGAATAAAAAATGTTTCTTAATTCACTAAAAATCAGTCAATTTTTTGCAGTAACGAAATTGTTAAAAAGACTGATTTGTCTGAATAAGAATGATACCAACTTTACTGAAAACTTCAAAGAAGTAGTGGAGATACCAAGGAAAACAAATGCAGCAGCGGTGACTCCTGAGCCACCATCCAGCGATTTCTCCATGATTTCACAAGAACCTTGTGTGAGCGATAGGCAGCAGCCTATGTAAGCCACCGCCCCGAAAAGTGACGAGGTGATTCCATTAGCAGGGCTTCCATTCTTGCGCCAAATGCGCCAATTTGCGCCAAGGCAAATTCTCTGCTCCAAACTGATATAAACACAACGTATTGCGCCAGTGTGCTCCAAAATGACTGCCAGCATTTTTTTTTGTCAGTTGTTACTGCCTCCTGGCGGGTGTACCAAAACAGCGCGAGAATGGCGGGCTTTGTATGCTTGTAGGCGTTGCTCTTCGGCGCCATTTGTCGCATTTGTCACAGGTACCACTCGGTACAACGTTTATAGATACTTTTTTCAGTTTCGGAACTGCGCCTTACCGTAGGCGCCTTACCGTAGGCGCCTTACCGTGAGGCGCTTTACCGTAGGCGCTGAGAGGGCGCTCCGGTCGCGAGTTCCGCTGTGTCGGCGGCTGCGGCGGCGGCTCCGGCGCTCCGGCGGCAGCGTTGACAGCGTGCGCGGTCGGTCCGCTGGGCTGAAAGTTGCGGCCGCGGTGTAGTTGCGTGTCTGCCCTACAATTTTCTTCTTTCCGCTTGCGTTTGTCTTTGCCCTTGTGCGAGAAACTTGCCTTTTCAGTGCATTCGATTTGGGATGCTATTGAGCAGTGCGGCCGCGGGTGAAAGCATTTCGTGACTCCGTCAACATGCTGTGTTTCCTTCCATGTGCTGGGCTTGGTGCAAAGTTGTCATTGAACACTTGCAGTCTTTTAACTTGGGTCGTGCCACAGCCAACATTTTGGTTGACTCTATTGAAAAAAGTGTTGCTCACCTGCCAAGGAACAAGTTCCTTTGCTTTTTTTAGTGACGACCCTAACACAATGAAGAGTGTCAAAACAAAGCTGAAGGAAGGAGTCTGTCGGAATATTTTGGACTAGGAGGAACATGGATGATGTTGAATGTAGCCAGGTGCTACTTTCTGAGGCTAATTCTAGCCTTGCCGAGAACATGGCCAAGCTGGCAGCTGTCAATGTAGCTCTAGAATGCGGGTGCAGTGGGCTCATCAGTTTCATTTCAAATAAAGAAGTTGTGATCATCTTCTGACTGTCTTCAGTGTGCCAATTGTATAGACATATACTAGTTTTCCTTAAGGCAGCATTTCATTCTCGATGCAACCCATTGTTACTTGCGATTTCCCTCCCGAAAAACCCTCCTATATGTCTATACAATTCATAATTTATTGCTCCAAAGTGCTCCAAAACTTCTATTTGGCTGCTCCAAAAGTGATCCGAAACCTAAATATTTGTGCTCCAAAAATTGCTCCAAATTGCAATTAGTCAGTAGCACCCCTGCATTAGACAGGAGTGAGACAGCTGCGCATATTGTGCAGTTCTGATACAAATGTGTTTTTCTGCGCCGGGCTGTTCCAAAACAGTCTGAGAGCCAAGGATTTTAACGCTCCCGTCAGTTTCGGTGGGGAACAATGCTTACTGATGGCATAATTTTCCAGCACCCCCAGGGTGATGTTGTTTGTAAAGGTTTAATCAATTGACCATTTAATAAAAAACCCGCATAAATTTTCCCCGAGATAGTCTTTTTGAAAGTCACAATGTCGGGTTGCACATGTTATATTCTGTGAGATTTTAAAGTCTTCCCATCCAAAACCATTGCAAAGTCCTGTAGAAAAAATACTTATGTGTACTGAGGCGACAAACTACTTGTGCAAGTTGATGAAAAAACGGCAATTTTCGGAGCGCCGTATCTCCGGAACGACATCACGGGGTGCCGCCATCTTGGTCTGGAGAAGATTGGGAAACATGGGCGCCGAGCTAAGTAGTTGCTCGTGGTTCAGGCAGAGTGCTCTTCGCCAATTTCTACCGTGGTTTTGGTTATGAGGCTGCCTGGGTTTACATTTAGTCGTTTGGTCTGTTCGGGAAGTTGCGCGACTCGAAAGACAGGAGTTCATCAGAAACGTGGTGCCCGCGAATTCGCCGAGTTTCGGCCTTCAGTGTGAGGCCCGGTGCGTGCTTGAAGTGAAATTTTGAACTCGTTTTGATGTTATAAAACGCTGAGTTATTGCTGCCTTTGACAGCGAGCGGCGGTAATGGGACGATCGACACTGCAGAAGTGGCGGCGCAGGCTACATCACCGCAAAATGTTCAAGCTGTGTCCGATAGCGGGACGGGCTATTATTGCAGGCTAGTAATAATAGTTCATCTATCTGAAGTGAAATTTAATGCCAAGAGGGAGGTGGCTAAATATACCAACATTACTCAAATTAAGATCGTAATGAACGTGCACATTGGGAATTGAAATGGGAGGGCTGGTGGGGTGCGACGACTGTCACCTCGTTTAGCGCAACTTTTGCCGTGGCTCTACACCTGTGTGTAAAGCCCAGTCTGGGATTACAAAAATAATAATTTCTGCATTCACATGATAGTAAAAATGCTTTGAAATTGCTTAGTTTTTCAAAACGGCGCTCCACGTTATCTATGCATAGAGCCTCAGAATTTAAAAATGGCTTGCGAAAGGGTAGTGGAATAGAAAAAAACTTTATTGAAATGCTGTATCAGTGTTATGTACGTTCAAAACAAATTAAAAAGTGCACTTTTCTCCCCATAGTCGCCAAAAATTTGTTTTTTTAGGCTCCTGAGGTGACGTAATAAATGACGTTCTTCTGCTCCAAATAAAGGTTCTTCTGCTCCAAAATCAAGATTTCGCTGCTCCAAAAACTGCTCCCAAATCTGATTCAGCTGTCGCACCCCTGCATTAGATCATATTGCTTTAATGCTAACGTGCAGTTAAACACTGGTCATTGTGTTTTTAGTTATGGCACATATGATGTCACTCCTGCTCATATTACATGTCTGTAGTGCTAAATTTAAACGTTTTTCAGTATTTCTTGTGTTTTTTCAGCCTTAAATGCCTTTTGTGTCTGAAACGGACCTGATTGAGTTACCAGAGCTAGTACTTCCAAATTTATCGAAGTTATATTTTGCTTTGGTGGCCTGTTTAAAGGAGCCATGAAGAGAAAACACAAGTTTGGTTCATTCGAAAGATTGCCTCGTTAGAACCATAATGACACCACTTATAACGCAAACTTCGCTCAAATAAGCTACATAATTAGGAAAAAAGGAAATGACCATGCGACCCACCAGCTCATTTTCCGCAACAGAACCTATGATGTCACTCGAGAATGCTCTGCGATTGGCGGAGGCCGGCAAAAGCAAACGCATGTTAGGCAGGGCTTACAGTTTGCATAGCGAGCTAAATGCCCGTGAAACATACTGCACATTCTTTTTATGACAAAGAACGGTGGAGTAAACGGTTGAAGTTCCGAACGAACACGCAAGCGTGTGCGTCAATGCGTACGACACTACCGCCTGGCCGAGCTCGACATCTCGCCGTCGCGCAGACGTCGCGCAGACGTCGCGCAGAGCGCAGACGAGGCGCTCTGACCTTGGGGGAAAAAATGCCGTAAACACCGCGCATTGACGCTCGTATCTTTCTGGTCGAAGCAGAGAGCTCGCGCGAACGGCTTTCCATACACCACACCGGCCAACTGGCATAAGCGATACTGCTACTGAAGTTGAACTATTATTAACCGTAATAAAAATACGGCACATACGTACCAGTCTGTATTCGTCCGTCGCGACGGGGCTGACGAGGCAGCGGTGCCGACGGCAGGGCGTTCGTCTGTTGTGGCTATCGCGGAATGGTCGCTTTCCCGTCCACCGCGTATCCCACAACTCTTGCCGCTCGTGCACTTTGAAGCATTGAGCGTTCAAGTGGTGTGAGGTTGTTAAATGCAAGCCCTAGCTCCTCGGCGAGAGTTTTGTTCTCCGGATCAGGCGATTCCATGACTAGGGCTGCGGGTGCACTAGGTTTTACAAGTATTTTTAAAATGGCCGCCGTCTCGGTCGACTCCCGCGTGTGGGTGCTATACGGAGTCGACATACTAAGTATCTGTTTCATGGACCGGCCCGTGTGACGCTGTTGCTCACGTCACCAAATGTGCAATTTTAGCGGGAGATTTAAAATTTTGGCTTAAATTGCCTTATTTCTCAGTGAATAAAGCATCATTTGCTTCCGGGAAAGCGCTTGGGGTACTATGAAACACCTAATCTTTCGAATAAAACTCTTGTTTTCTCTTCATGGCTCCTTTAATGGTTTCACTGGGCTGACACTCGGGTAGTTTTGTCGGCCATTGCCATTGTGGGCTCATTGGTCCCTTGTGGGCCTAAGTGGGGTTCAGGGTGTTTCCCCACGCCCGAAAATGACCCATCCAAAATGCCACAGGAGGTTCGCGGTGTCCACGAGGGAAACGCCGCGACGGATTCGACTCGCCGACACAGGCGACGACAGGCTCCAAAGGGCCAGGACGAACCAGGGGGTTTATTGGCCGAGTGGTACAGCGCATAATAACGCCAAGACAGGGTTAAGAACTACACTGTAATGACGTGCGCCTCAAGGCCGGGCTCGAGCGGGCCGCGACGGCTGAGGCGACACGGGGCTGCCAGCGAGGTTGGACTAGCCTACCTCGCGCGTCCGATTGGGGTCAGGGGCCCCGCTCCGGACTAGTGGCGGTGAGGGTGCGTACGAGCCGCGATCCCCCGCGTTCCCTACATCTCCTTTCCGAGCCAGGAGAGTGATCCCCGAGAGAGCGCGAAGCACGTGTCGTGCTTATAAGGAGCAGGGGAGAGGAGGCAGGTTCCCGGGCGAGAAGGAGCGACAGCGGCGGCAGGACAGTCAGTGCCCTCCGGCGTGTCGGCCCGCGAGGTGATGTCACGTTCGCGGGAAAGCGCGCTCGTTCGAACATCGCGCTCGTGGGAGGAGGAACGGGGATCAAGCGGATCCCCACACCATATCAGCAGCCGTATGTCACACTAGTGAGGCGGTATCTTCAATTTGTCAATGTACAGTGGTGAGATTTGCAACCTTTGCTTGGTGCGTAATACTTATAGGCTCTCTCTCCACATATTTGGCTCTCCTGGGTGCTGTTATTAGTTTAAATGTTTGTTCACTCTTCCATTTTTTTGAGGCGGTCAAATGATCAGTTGGGTCTTAGGGTAGCAGTGCATCTAGTTAGTAATGATGGCCATTGAAGTGGTATGAAGTTATGAAGTCAGTAGCTGTTAAAGCAAGTTTATGCCTAATGAATGAGTAGAAAAACTGCGCGTCAAAGACAAGACCATGAGGATGAGACAGGATCAGTAGTGGAGGCTGAAGGCGACATGGCAGATAGGCTTGAAGTTGGGTAACTGCGTAGTTGCACCAAATTTGAATTTCGGGGTACAGAAACAAAACTGAAGCTGTTGTAAACGGTTTGCGAATGGTCCTGTGGTACGTAGAACTGCAACACGACCTAAACCAACATGCGCAGAGGCAACAAAACTGCCTAAAATGATAAAATAGCTTTGCGAACAAGCACTACTTGATACTTTCAGCTGAATTCAGTGATTATTACTGTCAGAGCGCAAACCTGGCACCCGTCCTGTCCCATCCTCATTGTGAATTGTCTTTGACACGGAGTTTTCTTTCTACTCTTGAAATGCAGTGCCAGCTAGCCTAACAACATGCTGTACTGAGCCTAATGAATGGTTCTGCCACTCACAGCTGGTCACAAGGTGACAAAGTGCATTGCTTTGACGTTTTTGTAGGATATAAGTGAAATATACAGTGGAACCCGTTCACACGTTTTTCACCGGACCGGGAAAACAAAACTAACAACCAGGAAAACGCAGCAGTGAGGAAACCTTCGAAAATGAACCAAACAGTGTAGTTTTGACTTCCAACCATACATTTCTGCAACTTTCGCTTTTGAATGTCAGAAACTCAAGAGTGTAAGATTGTTCCTTTTTGCGATCATTGGAAAACACCATGCATGGCATTGCAAGGTCCTTAGTGATGTCGACTCTCTTCTGTGCTGGCTGCTTGCCTACTGTGTTTAGTACGTCAAGCTCTTCCTGAAGGCAAAGCGCCTCCCGTTTTCACATCATCAAGACACGACAAAGTTCGCGGTTGCAAGTTCAGCGGTGTTCTCAAAGCTTGAAGAGCACGATGACGATGAAGGCGCGTTCTATTGTTGCGGTGGGGCTTTTATGGCAAATACGCACTTCTGGCGTTCCGAAGTGAAACTTCCGTTGTAAGCACAGCGATGATGGTGGTACAATAGTGTAACATAGGGCCATCGAGTGGTGACGAATTGCACCCGCGTGCGGCTTCATGGAGTCATTTCCATAGCCAAGCCTGGTCAAGGCTCGTCAAACGTCAAAATGGTGGTTGATGCATGTTGCCCAGCCAGGTTCGGAGTGTCAGATTGCGACGAATGATCTGGGAACGTGCTCTGAGCCACGGCGTAATAGTGAGGATTTTAATACATGGGACTTGTATGTGAGCTGCACCAGGAGCGGTCAAAAACAGCGTAGCAGCCAAGAAAACGCAGCACTGAGGAACGTATGAGCGAGGTTCTGCTGTAGTATGTATGCGAGCATTGGTTTAGTTGTCTTTTGTTCAAAGCATCGCGATAGGCCTTTGCCTGTTAAAGCATTCACTTGTGAGTTGGTGAGTATTGTTCAATGTGTTGCTGGAATGTGGGGCACACTTGGATATTTTGAGCCCCCGAGTTTAGACATTTGAAGTGCATTTGTGAGCCAGTGTTTCTCCTCAACAGCTGCCAGGCACGGGGAAGGCGTACCGCGTCGACGCGGGGCCCCCCATCGGCCGGTGGGGGGACGGCATCCCGTACCTGGTGGACGGCCGCCCGCTGGCCGAGTCCAACTGGATGCGCTACGTGCAAGCAGCGCAGGACGAAGACGAACAGAACCTGGCTTCCTTCATCGGCTTTGACGGGCACATCTACTACCGCGTGCGCTACGCCCTCCCGGCCGGCCGAGAGCTGCTGGTGCGCAGGCCGGGACCCTTTGGATGGCCGTACAACTCCCGTCCACTAACCGAGGGTAAGAGTGAGTTCGTGGATAAGCCACGGGTCTCTGTGTTTTCTGTGTGAGCAGTGGAGGGAGGAACGTAAAGAGCAGTCCAGCTAGATCGCTGCGTGGGATGCGGAGCTTGTGGTATTTTAGACCAGTCCTGTGGGTGTGCTGTATATTGGTGAAGAGAAGCTTTCCTTCGCCTGTAGGGATGCTGTTTTCTCGGTGCATGTCCCCGAAGGGTACTGGGAGCAACACGTCTTGAATGATGACATTGATGAGCTCTTGCAGTGTTGAAAGAGGGGATATGTAGGGTTGCCACCTGCCCTGTTCTGGACCGGCCCGACTGGTTTTTTTTAACAGCGGGCTGGCTGCCGGCCCGTACCTAAAACCGGCAGTCATTGGCCAATTTTTTGTCCCTCATGTTGTGATTATGTCCGTTTTGGCATTATATAAGCGTCAGTTCAACAACGAAGATGATAAATATGTGTCGAGAAGCTGCGCAAAGACACGTGGGCTAGTGCACTGCCTAGGTGGAGGGGGACCTAAGGGAGGAACAAAACAACGAAATGCTGCCACTGCGGTCAGAAATTGCGATTATTTTTCAGTGCAGCACATATGCAGAGCAATAACCAAGCTCTCAATCACTTTCAGTACAAATGTTCTGTTGATTTCTCTCTAAGAAAACGCCACAATAAATAGCACTGCATGTCAAAAACATGGCGTTTTTTTTTTAACACAAATTAAACATCCTATATACCAGACCCCCCCCCCCCCCCCCTTGAAGGGCTGGTTTTTTTTTTTTTTTTTTCAGGGAAAGGTGGCAGTCATAGGGATATGTGAATGCACTAAATTTCGTGTTTTTAGGCACTCTACATCTGTAGCTGCTGTAAAGGATTAGAGTCTTACTCATGTGCTCACTGGGCCTTTTCTTATTTGCAATCAGAAGAGGACATCATCCCCAATGGGGCCGTCCTCTGCGCGACGTGCAACCGGCTGCGCTTGGGCTGTGACGGGCAGTGCGACGAGTGCAGAGCCCCGCCAGAGAACGAAGGCCAGTTCCAGGGCTGCTCCGATTCCACTCTTGAAAGGTGAAAAAGGAATTCCCAAGGGTGTCGGTGTGTATTTGTTCTTTTCTTTTCCCCCAATAAAATGTTTTATTTACTTTATGAGCCGTGTTCAGAAACTCGCCCCTAAGTGACGGCTGCCCCAAAAGCTTTGATCTCTCCCCGCCTGGTTTTTGCATGTGGGGGTCATAAAAAATTATTTGTGGGCTCTTGTTGTGGCACTGCATGCCTAGCTGTCATTCTGTCCTGTTACCTGTCAAACCCCCTTTCGTAAATGTGCCTGCGTTTGTGGCCTTCCCCCGTTCACTTTCCCGAGCCACTTGCTGCCTTTCGTTGCAGTATCTATACAAAAAAGAAAAAAAAAAACATCATCTGCCAGAGCAATCTTATGCCATGACATGCAATGTGTATATTACGGGAAAACAGGGAAGTGGCCGTGTTTTATTCTTGCATGAATTTGCTGTATGTTTGGCAAGAGTAGAAACAATGCTTTCGAAGGTTCAAAAGATGCGCACTAGGCTAGGCATTATTGTTCCAACTTTATGAATGAATGCTGCATGCTCTGGGGGTGTATTTTACCAGAAGTGATGTGGGTGTGATGAGGCAGCCAGTGAATATGATATGCAACTTTCACTTTCACTTTGGCCCAGATGGTCATTGTCCTAGTCCACCCATGTAACCTTGTCAATAACACTAGCCACAGAGACAGTGGCACCCTCTGCGCTCACAGCGCCAAAAAAAATAGTTGCTGAAGCGGGCGGCAAAAAGAGCGGGACTGCTGTCAGCCCATAATGGCAGGAGCAGGTGTCATGCTGTACATTACAGGCAATGCATGCAGGAAAGAACGGTCATTTGCCACATGTCTGCAGTGTGTCGTAAGTGAACAACTTCAGTGGAACGGCTCAGATAGCCAGGTTGGCTTTCGTTTTTTTTTTTTTCAGACTTTGACGATTTCTTGAATTTTTCCCATTCTTAGAATATTCAGCTCTGTTATGGCTGCCCTGAATGGTCTTAAACTAATATTCATGCATGAGCAAAGGACCTGTTGATGCCTTGAGCATTGTGTGCTCGTGTGTGGTCCATGTGATAGCCGCTAATTACTGGGGACATGGCTTTCGAAATCAACTTTTTTTCTTTGAGGATTTTGATGAAAATTGGTGCAGCAACTGGAAATGCCTCTTGATAACACCATAAAAATTTCAAAATTTCAAATTTTGAAAACTTTTTTTATTTATGAAATTTTCTTTCAGTTTCCATTGTACCGAGCTTCAGCGGCTTATAAAACGTGATAGATATCTTGTTCGAAGTGCTTTGCATTCCCAAATGAATGGACAAGGTCGTGACAGTCTGCGAAGCACCTTAAAAACCGAGGCTTGTCCGGCGTCTGTGCTCACGGCACAGCACCGTGTAAATCGAAGCATCTGTGAACAAAAGGTTCACAAACGGTAAACAAGAACAAAATAAAAGGTTCACAGAAGGTTAGAAAGAGAGACGCACAGCACCGTGTAAATCAAAACATCTGCAAACAAAAGGTTCATAAAAGGTTAACAAAAAAATAAGATGCGTCAGTTTTTTTAGTTTTCGGTTTTTCAGAGGTGAACGTACAAAAGGCATGTAGACTGAACGACTACGTGAATAAAAAATTCACAAAAAGTAAATCTGGAAAACCAAAAGTGTCACGACTTCAACTGTTCATCAGGGAATGTAATGCAAAAGACGGAATCAAAACAGACCCAGTGGTCATGAAATAAACACTGGAACAAGAGACGTAGGCGGCAAAAAAACTGTTTTGAGGAAACAGCTTCCGAAGTTGCAACATAGATGTCACTCATCAAAAGTCGTCAGGGTTGCGGCCTTTCATGTCCTTTTGACCATGGGGCTTCTTCTGCAAAGCCTTTCCTTGGAATTGGAATGCCTTTTCCAGCCTTTTTCTTTCCACAAAATATCATCTTCAGCTCCTCTGTGAAGAGTACATAGCCCAGTTTGCAGACCAAATGGGGGGGAGATGGCTTTCAATGCAAAGTAGGTTGCCTGTATTGCACTGTACAACTTCTCTATGCAGTGTTGTCACCATGGCAAAAAGTGAAGCACCCTTTCTTTCTTTCCTTGTTTAAATTTGAAAACTAACTTTTGGCTTGTTTTATGTTTTATAACCTCACCTGGAGCAGCTAGTACTCGCATGTGCAGGGGTACCTTGCGAAAAATTTAAGGCAGTGGCTATTTTGCCGGCAGCCGGCAGATTAGCCTTGGAGGAAAGTTGCCGGCAGTTCCTTCCCATTGGCTAGCTAAGACTACGTGATTAATCTGCCGGCACATTTCCGCGGGGGCGATTTTGCTGGCAGCCAGCACATTTTCGCAGTTGCTATTTTGCCGGCAGCCGGCAGATTAGCCCGGGAAAAAAGTTACCGGAAATTAACGTTTACGACATGTTATCGAGCTTTCCATAACTTGACGTAATTCACTGAACAGTACCAATGCATCTGCCCCTCAATCTTGGCAAAGCTCGGTGTTATGTACGTTCAAAACCGATTAAAAAGTGCACTCCCCCCCCCTCTCCCCCCTGTGAGTTGCCAAAAATTTGATTTTTTAGGCTCCTAAGGCGACATAATAAATGTCGTTCTGCTCCAAATCAAGGTTCTCCTGCTCCAAAATCGAGCTTTTTGCTGCTCCAAAAACTGCTCCCAAATCTGGTTCAGCTGTCTCACCCCTGAGGGAGTGTCTGTGTAATAAACTTCAGTTGTAGTAGTGCACTGGTCTTGTGTCCTTTTACAGTCCCTGTCCATTCTTTTGTGCTCAACTGTACAAAACCATGGAATGCCAACTAGGCCAACCAGTCCCGTTACTAAACCGTATTTCAAGTTTCGTGTCCCCAGGTGCCTCAGTCATGAGCATTCCTACAAATTGGTGAATAACCAACGACTTGTGTAGGAGTGTGCTTAGGTAATCAACAAGAATTTCAGGAAGTGAAGAACCTTTGCTGAATCCCCACGACTATTGGCGGTGAGCGCGACCACGGGCGGCGCTGCGGAGCGCGCCTCCGTGACGTCGGCTTAGGGATTCTCGCATTTGTCGTCTGCTTCACTCAGGCTCGCTCTCCGCTGTTTCTTTGCGCGCGGTTGAGATTTTGTGCTTGTCCGCAGCAGATCTCGCGAATGCGCAACTTTTTTTTTTCGTAACAAAAGACTTAAAGTAGCGTAAACTAGCTCAAGGCGTGATTTTAAGTATAGTTTTTGATACCGCTCCGGAAAAAAACATTGCCGGCGTCGCCCATGCATTGCTGCGAAGCTGGTCCTGTGCGGAGCGCGAAGAGTCGGAGCTAGGCGTCAGCCTCTGTGTTCAGCATTCTTTCGAACAAAGGTAACAGCCGCAGGCTGACAACCGACAACAGCGAAAATGGAAGACCAAAACAAATTGCAGGCCTGTCGGCTTTGGCAGAAGGCATTACGCTTCCAGCTAATCGTATGTAAGGTACAACAGATTTGGCAGCCTTGCCTAACACTCGAAACTATTGTATCAAGTAACTTTACGTTCTCACGGCATGAAAGTGTGCCGACATGCACTATGGGGCACAAATAATGTAGGTTGATTTCCCTGCTGTGTGTATAGGCGCGTGCTGGTTTTATATCAGGCTTCTAACCAGTATGCAGGTTTATTGAGCAAAACGAGTACCCTGTAAGGCAATCATACAGTAAGACTATGTTTGTTCAGATTTAGAGGGATATATATATTTGCCACAGCTAGCCATATCACCCCAATATTCAGATAGGCGTTATAGTAAAACTACACTCAAGAAGGGGAGGAGCGGGAGGAGGAGAAAACTTTAACAGTAAAATCGAGCTGGTTAGTGGGCAGGCTCCTCTGTCCGAGACGAGAGAGTAAGATTCATTCTTCAATACACCTCGAGTAGGCCAGAATTTGTTCTTTGCGACTGAAGGGGTTGGAAAACAATAAAGAGCTGTCTGGACATATTCATTGGTTTCGAATTGTGTTATGCTGAAAATTGGCATGTATACTATTTATTGCGTTAGTTAGCAAGTATATCAAGTTTTCAACACCGTAATCATGTCATAACTTTTCGGGTTGAGATTGAGTTCGTTACGATATCGATGGTTCGATAGAACATAGGTGCACAAAAGCCGCCTTCGAGTACTGTGGACAACGTTATCTGCGCCGTAGCACAGATCTTATTGCACTGAATATTCACACGAACTTTGTGAGCCTCGCAAACATCCCCAAACCTCCTAGGACGTTTAGGATGGTGCAGAAAAATGCATGCGTTGGGCACAGAAAAAAAAAGTTCATCTAACAACAACGAAAGAAAGAGAAAACACACGTTTTATTTCCTGCTGTGGGACCCGCTGCTTGATACGTAGCATTAGACTGTTGAGTATTCATAAGAGCATCTCAGAAATAGTTAAGGGAAGCCTACGCATTTCGAATACTTTTCGAGGAGCTCTGAGCGCTCTAACTCGCAAATACGCTAGATAGGGCGAGGGCGAGTTACACACGATTGTCTGAGCGATGCTCTCTGAAAGTCGTTCTCTCTCTCCTCGTGTGTTATAAAATTGTGCGGGACAAAGCTTGAAATTATTCAGAGCCGTCAGAATCTGATTGAAAACACGCTTTTTAAAGCACCAAAGCATCAAAGCGGGCGATTTCTAGCAAAGGCACTGCTGCCAGTCAGAACCGGACGACCGCGGCGCGGGTGTAGCAGCGGGGCGAATGTAGCAGACGACAGCGGAGCGGGTCCCTAAGCTGACGTCAGATCCAGGGGGCGCCACTCAAACATCTCACCGCCAATACTTCCCCTGCAGAAGCATAACTCAGCTTGGCGAACATTTGTAAGTAGCAATCAAACTGCAGTGTTACATTATGAGCATAGAAATGTGAGAGCGCCACCTGAAACATTCATTAACTCTTTCGCTACCGCGCCTATCAAAATCGATCAATTTGATCGATACTTTTGGGAGCGCCTTTTCATAGCGTTCCAGGCGTTTCTCGAACAAGTAAAGGTGTTCGGAGTTAGATCAGAAAATGGCCTTTCAAAATCAGTTTTGTTTTCATTTTTGCAACGGAAACGTGATTTTTGACACGCTTTTGAATCACCTGGTTGTGGAAAAGGGGCGTGGTCATCGCGCCTCAAGGCTACCAACGAAGAATGCGTGCCACTTGTAATTACTCTGCACCAGCGCTTGTTTTTTGCTATCAGGGCGTGAATGGGGAACTAGCAAACGATTTTCAATCGTCAGGTTCACGCTCTGACAGTAATAATCCCAGAAATCGGCTGAAAATGTCAAGCAGTGCCTGGTTGCAAAGCTACTTTGATTTTAGGCAGTTTTATTGCCTTTGCGCAAGTTGTCCTAAGTACTCTGGTAGTTCTACTTACCCCAGGACCATTCCCAAACAGTTTACAACAGTTTCGGTTTCGTTTCTGCATCGCGAAATTCATATTTAGCGCAACTACGCAGTTACCCAACTTCAAGGCTAACTGCCATGGCGCCTGAAGCGTCCGCGACTGATCCTCGAACAAAGCACGCCGCTCCTGATTTACCCCCACCCTAACCCGATTTCTGCGATAAGAACTTCAGATGCAAGTCAAAAGGTCACACCCAGTCGCCAGATATCTGTTCCGCCGAGGACAGCGCTTCAAACCGGCCTTACACGGCCAGCTGTTCGCCTTCCAGTTTCGTTTTCATGCGAGGGTATATCCGGGTGTCTAATGTTGCTGCTTAGTTGAACTGTCTATTCGGATGGAGTCTCTGATAAGTTTTTGTACTGTTTCATTTGAAAAATGTTAGGTGGCGCTGCAATAGAGGAGGCTCGTTGTGCTGATCTTTTTTAGCGCGCGACTGCTACTCGGCCAAAGATCGCAGGGGACGATTCTAGCTCATCGTACCTCATTTTTGCGAGCAAGGCTACAATTGCGAGTAAGAAGATGATAATAAAGCTCAGCTTTATGTTTTGAGAGATAACTGACCGTGAACGACAACAAACATCAGCCACGGCAATCCGTTTTCAACTTCATGCATGTTTTTTTCTGCATCGCGTGCTTGTCCCAAATATTGGGCTCGCTGTAAATGCAAAGTCAGCCATTGACAAGATGTTTTTACGTTATGTGGGGGCAAATTGGTGCCTCTGATAATGACAAACCGCCAGATTTATTCCAGGGAACCACCCGAAATTGCACATTTTGAATTAGCGGTTGGGCTTCACCGCATGACACGAGCACTGTGTGTGCTAACATTTTTTTTTATATCTGAAAAACTGTTCCGCGCACGTCGCCATTTTTTTAGGGTGTGTTTTTGAAATGTTTCCCTACAAAATTTATATTCTAATTTTTTCCTACTACCGGTGGTTTGATTTACACAACTCCTTTTTTATCATTTTTTTCGACAACTTGGCAAAAATTTTGATTTTGATTTTTTTTTTCACAACTATGATATATGAAAACCTTTAAAAAACTGGTGTTCTTGGAAAGGCCGTTAAATAGTCTGCATTTTGTGCTCCTGCAATTAGTGCCTAACCAATTTTTTAGCAGAAAAAAAAATGTTTTCTTGGACCCCTAAAAATTGGTCAATTTTCTGCGGTAGCGAAAGAGTTAAACTTTGCAGCAGTGCGTACCATGTGCTCATGTGCTTTTGGTTTTTAGTCTCTTTATGAGCTTTTAGTTTGTTTAAGTGCTTAGCAAACAGTAATTTCTCAATTTTGACAAATTACTGTTTAAGGAAGCACTTAAAAAAAGTGGGTGAACCTTCTTTCATAGGAATTGGTAAAACACGAAAGTGAAATGTGCCTTCACTGGAGCATTTGAATGTTTATTGCGCATCGATATGAACTTCCACATCGCTATTTATATTATGTCAGTAGAGCACCGTTAGACGCATAAACGTTAGACACCAAATTGCACGCGCCAGAGCATTGCGTACTGTATTGACACGATTGTAGGTCGACCCTTTTTTTTTTTTTAATTTTACAATCCAATGTTGGGGGGTCGACTTAGAATCGAAATCGAACCGTCTAACTGCTAGTAACGGCAAGAGAAACGAGAAATCAGGGGTGCTATGAGGTGGGAACAGCTTTGCACCCTCGTTCCCATGGCTATGGTCTAAAGTGTGAACCGCATGGGGCGTTTTCTGCTCGCGAAAATGCGCCGCGCTGATGCTGCCCGCATGCTGCGCGCTACGCGATCGGCGGCGGCAACATGGCAGCGTCACCAGCCGCGAAGAGGTGCGCGCAACTCCAGTGACCGCTTCTAACAACTCATTAAGATATCACTGACGGCACAAACGAAGACGTTTGTGCAGGAAAGGAGCTGATGATGTGGTCGAAAACGACGCTATAAAGCATCATCCGCGCCGCTAGGGTAAACGAAATGAGTATTAGTGAATCCCTTGATTCAATGCGCTGTGCTAACATAGCCCAAATCATATCACATTGCTTAGTACACTTCTGAATGCGATGGTGGGAGGTTAGTCACTCAAAAGTAAATCATGCGCGGCCGCTTCCGTCAGCCGCCATGTTGTTTGTGTTGGTATCGCGTGGCAGTGGCCGCTGCTGGTTGCTTCGATGGTTATCATCTCGCAGCGAATGTGTTCTTACCGCTCAACCCACAACGCATGGTTATTCCGGGTGCTTATACAAAAACTTTTCTTTTTTAACATCTACCGCGCATACCGCGAGCGCACGGCTTTTGTGGGAGCATCGATCATTGATGGTAGAGCCGCCGTTTGGGTTGACGGAAGCGTTTCTCTTTGTGATAACAATTTTCTAGGCGGCGCTCGCTTTTTTTTTTTTTGAGAGATGCAATTTTTTGGGGTCGACTTACCTACATTCGAGTTGACTTACAACCGTGTAAATACGGTAAATCCAACTGAAACCACAGCCACCTGAAAACCGTGCGAATGAATTCGAACGGGTTGTCAGTGAACCGTCAGTGAACCTTCCGCCACAGCGAAAAGAGCATGACCTGCGGGCTGGCAGCTGTCTTTTTCTAATTCGATTGAGAAGTAGCGGTAGAGGGCGGTAGAGGGGGCTTCAATTCGCGCATTGAGGCGCCAAGTGTCGGCGCTCATTAGCGTCGTGATGCACTACTCCTCTTCGCCTCTCCTACGCGGTAGCACCATCTAAATGAAAAAGATTGTAGGGAAGGATATAAGGCGCGTTCGTAGACCTGCTTATGTGCGAGTTTATAGCACAGTTGGAAGAGCGCTTTGTACCTCCTGTTGCAAGAGATTTCGTGGGCTCAAATCCGGGCACAGCCGTGTTGATGGAACTTTTTCTAGCGGTGTCATTTTTCTTGATGAATGCCGTATTTTTGTGCATATAACCCGCCCCTGCATGTAATCCTCGCCCCGAACTTTCAGGCCGCCGGAAAAGAAAAAAAATGCTCTCGTATTGCCCGCAAATTTCATACAGGAAAGGCTGCACCGAAGCTACTGCTCAAGCAACACATCAAATACTAGGTACGCAGAAAAGGCACATATTTAGCAAGTAGAATACACTGGCTGCAAGGCGAAAGTCACTATTCACTCAGTGTCACTGCTCTTGCTAGAGCTATCACTTGAGCTGCAGTCCTCACTGTTGTACACAAGGTCATCTTGACGATACAACACTGCATTGCTGTGAAGCTGCACTAAAGGAAAATCCCCGCGCATTATCCGCACCCTTCTTTGCCACTGAAATTTTCGCATTTTTTGGTGCGAGTTATACGCGCAAGAATACGGTATGATGTCAGTAAGATCTTGGTGTTTCCCGGCATAGAACACTTTTTTGTCAAAATGGCATTTCTATGTTTCTCTCCCATTTTTTTCTAAACACCGTGTCATGTATAGCGAGATTGGTACTAAGCGTGTTCAGTGCTGTCAGTTGAGGGAAGCTGCCAAATCTAACTCAAATGGCAAGGCAAAAAACTTGACTGCTGTCTTGAAGGCACATTAAATTGCAGTGCTATCCCCTGAAGTTTGCCGCTTGATGCCATTGGCATTGTTAACTCAGAGCACATGTCAACTCGCAGAATGTTTTTAATTTACTGGTTCACCGAGGCAAAATGTTCCAATCACAACAGCAACCCAATGGTTGCCAATGGTTGCAGCCTGTTTTGGTGTATTGAAAAGCTGAGCTTTGCCTTTTTCTAAGAAGGTATGCTCTGCACAAGCGTCCAGGTACATTTATTTTGCATTTACATGTCCTCAAAACTGTTTCTTTCTGAAGATATTAACAGGCAGTGCAAAGTGCAAATTTCATTTTGCCACTTAAAATTTGATATCATGACATGAAAAAGTGTGCGGTGGGAATGCCCAATTTTATACTTTTGGAATTCTCAGCACTTTGGTGTTTATTTTCTCACGTGAAGGCCCTCTTGAGGCAAGGAACATGTCGGTTGCCATTGGTATGTTTGTTTATAAAATAGTCCTATATCGATGCATTATGTGCGTAAGTTGAAGTTGTACAGCATTCAGCACGCACATTTTCTTTATCTAGTGAGAATGTGACATTTGCCAGTACAAGCGTCACACACCTATTCTCGTACCATCGATTTGAATTATTGTTATTATCTTTAGTTTATTACATTATTTAAACACTTGTTTTTTTTAAGGGTAGATTTTATCTTTTTTAATGTGTATGTGTCATAGTTCAAGTTAAAAAGTAGCTGTATAGTACAGTTGAACCCCTTTATAAGAGACACATACCGGGGAGCAGTTTCTGTCTCTTATATGAGATGTCTCTTATAAGCAGGGAACCATGTTTTCACTTACTAATCAGATCCTAGTTCAATGTTAGCATCGTATGACTAAAATAAGCTCAAAAGAACGCTACAGCATGTTTCAAAAGATTCATTCTAATTTATGTTTGGCCCTGAAAATTTATGAAACAGTTCTGAATCTTTGTTTGCTTCATGACTGTATTTACACTGTTTTTTACAACTGATTCTACAAGCTTTTTTTCCTTTCCTTGTTTGTGGAAGATGAATCGTAGATGTTGAGTTCGCAAGCCTGATGAATAGTCAGAGAGCACAGCTTGTTCTGCTGTGTGCTCAGGCTATTCATTACGCTTGCAGGACCCAACATCTGCGATGCTTCTTGATTGGGAGCTACGCGAGTCGGAGAGCCCGCATGTGCAATCGCGCTCCATGCAATGGATGGCAGTGGGCTTCAATCACTTCCGTAAGTTGCATTTCCATTGGCAGGGCGTCTCATCGGCATTTCATAGCTGACTGAACCACTTTGTGTTTGCTGAAGTTATAATAAATAGCGACTGCAGGCGTCTGTCGTCCACCTGTGTTTCCAAATGGAAGTAACTGCAATTAGTGACTGCACTGCATCTGAAGTTAAAATGTCTGTTACAAGCGAGATTGTTGATTAAAGTTCAAGGATGGCTTGTCCCTTATAACCAACTGTCTTCTACATCCGATGTCTGTTATAAAAGAGGTCAATTTAATGGGAAAGATAGGGCAGCCAACCATGTGGGTCAATGGTGTCTCTTATACCCATTTGTCTCTTACATCCATGTCTCTTATAACGAGGTTCAACTGTATCCTAAAATAATAGTCCTGGGGTTGTTTTGATCGATTACGCCTTACTACTGTTACTACCGCTTCGCACGTATTAATTATCTTTACCATAGCAACTGCAGCCTGACGAGTTATTTCTGTAGGGAGGAAAAACTGGCACTGGACATAACGAGACAGCTAATCGTGACTTTAAAATGCTGAAAATTTGGGATTGTGGCAGCTGTATTATGCTTGTGACTGGTGTGTTGGCACTGTTTTTATTGCAATATGTAATGACAGTAGGGTTATTAGCTTGGGCTAATAAAGAAGAGAAATTCTTTTACAGTTATGCTCAGGCATCTTGTTTCAGATGTGCCACGTTTATTTTGCTCTCTCGGACTGAAAACTTTGTTCACGATTGCTGAACATTTTGAGGTGGACTTTTTATTCCTATTTCAGCGTAAGCATTAAAAGACGTGTTTATGACCTATAGGTGCTCTTGTTGTGCAGTATCTGTTGTTCACTGCGTGCTGAGCAGATAAAAATTTCAAAAGCATAGCCAGTCAAGCAGTACTATTTTAACATTAGCCTAAATAAGCCACAAGTCCAAGTTCGCCGATTTTGAGTTTAACATGATTTGACCACATTGCATGCCCAGGTTGGAAGCAGATGCCGCTCACGAGGGGACGGACGTCGACGAGAATCCGTTCAGCTGCCAATCCTGTGACAAAAGATTTGCTACCAGGAATGGCTTGAGTGGCCACATGAGGGTTCATGTGAAGCGCCGGCCTCCTGGGGATTCTTGCGAGCAGAGCAGCCTTGCGCTGCCTGTCCCGTTGGAGTCACAAAGCTCCAACGTCAGTCAGTTTGAGGGCACCCCAAAACAACAGCTAGTCACAAAACAGAATGATGGGCCTGACTTCAAAAGTGAGAATGACCGTAGACTGACCCGAGCGGCCGTTGCCGGAACACACGAGAAGGTTGGGAATGCCCAAGCCAAAGTCAAGATAAGTGCCAATCCAAATAGCCGAAAGCAAGCCATGCGGGGGGATGGTTCGCGAAAAGGCCTAGTGAATAAGCGTCCCCAAACATCCAGCAGCAGCATTGGTATCCATGGTAGTCCCAGGAGTAGCACAAACTGTATTGGTAGCCATGGAAGTCGTAGGCATAGTGACCAGCAGCAGGCGTTGCCTCTCCTGAGCACGTCACGCAGTGCTAAGGCCTTGCCCTTTGGCAGTATTGAAAACATCCCTGCTCAGTGCAATAGCCTCCAAAAACTTAAGTTAGCTAAGCAAGCAAGTGACAGGCCAAGCTTGAACGTCGAGGTTGGTGTGACACGAAGGAGCATTACCAGGATGTGCAAGAAGCCTGCACATACTAGAGCTAAAGTCAAGCATCGCACCAAATGGAATAGCAGTGTCTCCCAGTTTGACTGCTTCAAAGAGGACCAGGAAGTGGATTCCAGTCCTCGCAATGTTGGTGGCAGAAGCTGCAGCAGTGGTACCAGTAACGTCGGTGCCTCTAGGAGTCCCAAAAGTAGTGCCAGTCGCACTAGGGGTCGGAATCACAATGCCAAGCCACACGTGTCGAGGTTCCTGCCCAAGTTGCGCAGTGCCAAGACCCCGCCTCAGGTCATCACTGTCCACAAGTTGGGCCCTACTCTGCACAACGGCTTTAAGAAACGCCCAGTAGTCAAACAACACAAGAGCAGTCGCAACAGTAATGCTAAGGGTGACCGGAGGCTGACACGGAGACGCATTCCCGGGATGTCCAAGAAACCCAAGCACTCTTCAGCCAAAGCCGATTCTCAGGTCAGTCCAAACAGCCGACAGCACATCTCCCAGGTTCGAAATGTGCCAAGACACCAAGCAGCCAAGTTTCCAGGTTCCAGTCGGAGTATACGTGACCAAGGATCCAGCAGCAGTGCCGATAGTATCGGTAGGAGTATCAGCAGTAGTAAGGGCTGTGGTAGGCGAAGGAGTAACGCCAGACAGCACGCATCAATGTACCTGACCAAGCCATGCAGTGTAAAGCTTGTGCCCCTAGCTGATGCTGACAGTATGCAGAGGTCTGCTGAGCACACTGCAGTCGCAAGGCACCAGGAAGAAGTTAAGCAACCAAGGGGCAGGCGTGACTTGAAGTCAGAGGCTGACCGAAAACCAACCCGAATGGGCACTGCAACTGAAGTCGAGGTTTCCACCAATATAAACAGCCATGGTGCCTGGCATGGCCGGCTACGCAAAAGACACGTAGTCAGTTACGCGGATTCCAGCGGTAGCGGCGGGCACAGCCGGAGTAGCAGCAGTAGCAGTTCTCATGGTGCTGCCAGTAACACCAATACTGAGAATCTTAGCAGTAATGCTAAGCGACACGTGAGCCCCAACTGCTCAAGTCGCTTCCCAAGACCGGACCACTCTAACCCAAGCAGGGTCAACCAGAAGGGAAAGCGGTACCTCTGCCGCACATGTGGCAGGCGGTTCAGCCGGAGGGACAATGTCGAGCGACACGAGCGGTACTTGCACGCTGGCGTCAAGCCGAAGCCACATCAGTGCCCAACGTGCCGAAGTTGGTTTTCGAGAAAAGACAACCTCTTAAGACACATGGAGATCCACATACAGAGCAAGCCTCATTCGTGCAACGTTTGCGGCGCACGGTTCAGCCGAAGCGACCACGCTTCGAGGCACCAGCAAGTGGTGCACGCCGCCGTCAGGCCGCATGCGTGTCCGTTGTGCGGACGGCGTTTTGTTTGCATCGGCGGAGTCAAGAGGCATCTTATAACCCACAGCAATGTGAGGCCTTATCCATGCAGCCTTTGCGACAAGCAGTTCCGGCGGAGCGACCATCTGCAGAGGCACCTGGTTACTCATGGAGGAGACAGGGTTCATCCTTGTGGTGTGTGTGGCAAGTGGTTCCGTCGACATGATCACCTGAGGAGGCACATTGTGATACACACGAGGTAGAGAAGCTGTGCCTTGGAATTGTGTAGCCAATCGTTTGGCCGAGGGTGCCACACCATTGACGGATTGATTTCATTTGTAGTCCATTTTAATATATTGTCCCTTTACTAGTCTCTTATGCTGTCTTGTGGTTTAAGTGTACTGTTGTGAGTTCTGTTTCCCTGGACAGTTTCTGTGCATCCAAAGTGAGTGTATTCATAGTATAAATAAAGCATTCATTCATGGCTGCTCTGAAGACACTTGGTGCCTTGTCAGCGGCACTGGAGGGTGAGGGTGTGGGTGCATGGCTGCACGGAATCTGAGCATCGACTGCTTTAATGTGCTCCAACATCACTTGAAAAAGCAGTGTGAAAAGTCGCCAAGGGATGGGGGCAAAAATTTAATCTGGTAGTGTCTATCCCATAGGTAGCATGTGGCCTGTATGTGCCCCAACTCTCAAAACTAGACAATGAATTTTTTGTTTACAGACTTGTATCCACTTGGCGTTGTGCTATTTTTTAATTGGCCACCAGCACCAAGCATGTTGGCTGGTATTTGCGCGGGTGCGGTACATTTCAAGCATTGGTCTGAGGGGTCACTTTACCCCCTGGCATCGAGGACGGGTTCAGTTTTTTTTTGGGGGGGGGGGGGGGACAGTGAAACCACAATATCATGCCTATATAGGGGCTGGGTGGCCGTTGTATGGTGGTGCCACCGTCGCTTAAGCGAACTCTGCCACCTGTGGTGAACCGCTTGTCAGTGGAATGCCGGTGGTGGTCAGTGCAGCGTTGTTGTACATGGCTTTGTCGTTCTGCTGCAATACGGCGTGCGGAGTGTACGTAACCACAAGGACTTTTTTTCAGATCGCTAAATCTTAAGCGTGGAGGTGACCTTTACGGGGCATGCCATGTGTGTGATTTAGCCCATATTCGGCAATTACAAATAGCATACGACGCTCAATGCGCCTAGCTAGAAGTCAAGCTTTAAGTGAAAGTCCGTTCCTTCGTGCAAATTTTTCTTGCCTGCGTGCAGTTTGGTGTATCAAGGAATATATTGCCGCTAAATGCTCCTGCACAGCCGGTGTGTGCAGCCGATCCGGGAATGCTGCTGCGCTGACCTTCGGCAGTTGATGACAAAACAGCGTCGACGTCGTGGACAAGCGAAAGACAAAGTTGGGGGTGCCTTCTAAGATTTACCTCAACAAAGAAATTTTGACGGATGATGCTTCCGAAACTTCATTAACTACGGTAGAAACGTGTCTAATTTAGCATAAATACTCTTATTACAGTAATCGGAAATCATCTACAGAATAAATACCACATGATATTAGAACGTTATTGCTTGTCGTGGAAAAGAAATGGCTTACAAGAATTGCAATGGTTGCTGGCTAGTTGGTTAATGGTTTCTGTAAAAACAATTCCTGCATGGCTGAAAGACGAGAGACAGGAGGGTGCCGAAAATCTGTACTCGGTTTCACAACTGAATGCTGCGGTCGTTTTACAAGCTGCCACCTACGCTTTAAAAAATCATACGCTCCATCTAACGACGATGAGGTTTTATCGCAAAGCTTTCTTGTGTGGGTTTCCATGGTTGCCTTCTGGATATAAACTTTGACTAGTTGAGCTTTGAATTTGTCAAGCACGCAGTTCGGTCTTTTGATCGCAGCGTCTTTGTCCTTGACCATTTCTCATTCGATTTCACATGAAGAAAACTTCGTGTTCAACCATCGTCGTCGTTAAACGGAGGGCTGGATGACTTTGCTGTTTTATTTTGCACTTCCATGAACCCCTCTCCAAACTGCTTCCAGCGTGTTGGAAATGCGTCTGGGCCGGAGGACTCTGGCTGAGGCACCCCTATTTGAGGCAATTAGTCGCACATTTTTGGTTTCTTCAGAAGGCATTACACAATTTTTTTTAGGTACTCGGTAAAAGATACTTAAGCATTAAAAAAACACAAGCTGACGTTAACACTACCACGTTTTTTAGCTATCACTGCCAGCATTTATTCCACGCAGGTGGTAAAATGAGATGGATAGGGGGGGGCGCTGTTGGGTGGTTGAATAAAGTAACTTCGGCTATTGATAAGATGACCACTACAAACGTGAGAGTTCTGCTTCGGCTCTCAGGCTCCCATGCTGTCACAGTGTCGCTCACCAAAACCGAAGGCAGAAAGCTCACGTTACAGAAGCAAAGTGTGAACTGCCGCAATGTTTCCACTTCCACATGGTAATCGATCTCGCATTGCCTTTCTCCTAAAAGCACGCGTATCGAGGTATTCCATCGTTAAGGCTGGCTTGGAAACTGGTTATTGAAACCAGTGAAGATAATTTAAAGTGGTAGAAATGAATACTAATATTGATTTTTTGCTACTTGGATCGTGCAAATCCAGGTGCAGAGCGCTGCAAAAAGCGCTCGTGTCAATGTAGCCCATTCCCAAACTTAGAAGTGTCAAATAAGTTTACATAACCGTTAGTAAGAAATGAATAGTAGTTTTATTCGCACTCGGAACAGCTAGAGCCAAGCGTAGATCGCTGCAAAAAGCGTTATGTCATTATAGCCCATATGCAGCTCTAGAAGCGCCTGACAAGTTACGTAGCCGTTATTGCATCTAGGAACCCAACACATCTGTCTAGACTTCGTTTCACTGCATGCACTTATCCGCTCACAGTTAACACCACCAAAACAAAGCACCGACACAAACGGCAAAAAAAAAGAAACGGGAGGCTGCGTAGTCCAATGCACCAGCTCATTCCACTAACGAGGGGAGCGCCAAGTTGTGGTGTCACCCGTCCAGATGCTTTTGTTCTATGCGACTTCACATTTGCTAAATATTCGCCTGATATATGTGCGTGTTTATGCAGCGAGGTGTTAGTCGGCAGTGCTTTTCACCAAACGTAAAATGAAAGGCACTAACAGTAGGTGCAGAAACATGCCCAATGCAAAGCCAAGGCTGGTCAAGCATAGCCAACTTGGATTATCATAGAGAAAGTAACCCTGTTGCTTTCTTCTACGTTCCTTTTTGCGTCCTCAATGAAAGGTAAGGCATTCTTGATGGTGAGTGGGGATGGGGCAGACAATCGTCTGCACCTTTCCGTGTACTTGGAGCGCCGTACTAGGGTGGCTAATTCTAGCCACCCTAGCCGTACGCTGTGCCTGCCGCAGTTAGGCATAACTGGCTCGGCGAGTTTGAATGACGTGTAAAAAAGCGGTCAGGGAATCGTTTTTTTCGCGAACATGGGCGCGATAAATTGGATATACCGTTGCCTTAAAGGGACACTGAAGTGAATTTGTCAAGCTCCCGTTTTTGCTTGCACTGCGTAGACTGGCTCAAATTAGCACACTTTTCATCGTTTATCCGGTTGACAAATCGGTAATTATTTTACAAAGCGCGAAAGAAGAAAAACTACCATGCGCGGCTTGCGGCGGCCGCACCAACTAAGGCTGTGACGTTGAGAGGAGGGGCGCCGTGATTGGACGATACCCAAGGTTAGCAATCACACAAGTTTCGGTTTCGGTTTCGGTTCTGTAAAACATAACCAATGGCTTTGTTGGATGGGCATTCTCAATATCTCAGTAATCATCGTACCGCGCTTCTGCCATGTTGTCGGCTGTAAAATGCACAAGATAAGCCTCCCAGGACGGCTTGTAGTCGTAGCATTCACTAGCCGAGACCTACGCAGTGCATGAACGCCCTCCGCGTACCCGCAGACGCCCAAATGTCATGCGCTTTTCCCCCATATTTGGAGCTTGCCTCCCTCATGCCTGTATCGTAAAAAGCGTGTTCGCACCAGGCCAAGGGTCTGTTCATTCTGGCCTGTGCCCACTGCCTGCAAGCAGTCGGTGCTTATGGCAACAGCACGCCAACGAGAACTCGCTAGCGCGCCAGTGCCAGCCTGCGCGCGTTTTGTGAACTAGTGCGTGTAGCCATGAACGTTGCGGCCCAATAAAAGGTGAACTCAACATAGAAAACATCGGCGGAAAACAAAAAAGTTAACTTACAAAAAAAAAAAAAGCACGTACCCGCGGGGATTCGAACCTGTGACTCGCAAAACATTTGCGGTGAAATCCCAGCGCCCCAGACCGCTACGCCACGGAGGGGGACGCGAAAGATTTGCTAATATAGGGTATATATTGTACAACCGGTTTACACTTTTAATAATTTTGGCATTTCAAGCCGCTTAGGTGACTATTTGTTGTACTGCGATCATGCAGTAAGCGTCGCCCGAGTTTCCACAGTAGCTCACGTCTAGCAATTGCATTTCGTAGACGGAAAAGCGTTCGCAGATGCGTAGTCGTGCTGCTGACCGCTGTGCTTGTTCGCCCAGCGCAAAAAAGTGCTTCTCGCGCCCTAGTTTTACGCTGTACGGTAAAAATATCAGTTGATTTTATTTGCTTAGTACCTATATTGACTTCGCTTACTCTTCTCCCGCCTTCAAGAGGCCTTATATTTTCCTACTGGCGTACCAGTCAGCGAAGCGTCGCATGTGCAGCGCTTGTGTGAAGCGACCTTGACTTGGAGCTAGATACAGCGTACAAACAAACCAAGTAAAGAAAGGCACATTCTTCCATTCACAAACGTGTCCTGGCTTCGTTTCAACTAAGCGAACGAATTGCGACCAAGCAATTTTTTTTTAACCTCCTTGATTGCGACGACCCGCCGGCGGCCGGCGGACGAAACGCTGGGCCGACTGACTCTGTCGGCCGGGGAGCCGTGCAGTAGCGCAGCCGTGGCGCAGCCAATTGCCAGCTCATCCCCTCCTGACGTCACACGAAAACGCCACAGAAAATGGGCGAGCGTAAAGAGAGGAGGACAGCGTTTTCGAATTAGTTTTTCTACTAAATAAAATCGCGTAAACGCGCCCAGAGTGGTCGTAACATGGCCTGGGGACTCCGGACTACAATTTGCGCTAGTAATCCCGCGTAACACGACACAGCTTCCTTTCTCTCGAGAGGATGGTTGTGCCCTTATCTATCGAACTGGATATGTTTACATATCACTTCAGTGTCCCTTTAAAAGACTATCAGCGGTACGTGCACGTATTCTCGTTGAAAGAGAAAGTCGTTGACTACACCCGAGTTCACATTAAGAGTTTTAACAGTCCGTGTGTTCCGTCCTTTGCTTGGTTACCTTGCTGAGAGAGAGAGAGAGAGAAAAAAACTTTTATTTGAACCATGATTACTGAGGGTTGGTGGCGGCTGGGCGGAGGCCAGCCGCGACTTTGGTAGCTCTGCGTACCAGGGCCTCTTGAATCTCCTGGCTAGAGCTACCCAACGCCTCTCTCCATAGCTCGCTGCTGGAGATTTGAGGGAAGGGGTCGTAAGGGCAAGCCCACATAAAATGCTCCAGAGTGGCACGTTGGCCGCATTGGGGACAGTTGGGAGACGGGAATGATGAGGGGTGGATGTGGTGCAGACGAGCTCTGCATGGGAAAGAGTCTGTCTGCAAGAGTCGCCAATAGCGGGTTTGGTGAGGTGTGAGGGAGGAATGGGCGGGGAATAAAGTACGTCGAGAGAGTCGGTAATGCTCCACGATGTCGTTGAACGTGATGAGGCGTTCTTTGGAGGAGCGCGCGCCATGTCGGGGGACGATGCTCACACCAGCCCGGAGTGTGAGATCGCGGGCAATGGCATGGGCAAGTTCGTTTCCCGGCAGGCCAGTGTGAGCCGGGGCCCACACCAACTCCACCATCTTTTGAGGCGGGTTACTCTGGATGATGCGGAGGGCTTCAGAAGAGATGGTCCCTCGTACAAAATGCAGCAGAGCAAGTTTGGAGTCCGTGACTACCTTGGGCGGGGTTGGACGTTGTGTGAGGGCCAGCGCAATGGCCGCTTCCTCCGCAGTCGTGGGGGAGGTAGTTAAGATTGTAAGCGTGCTGAGGGGGGTGCAAGCGGAGTTGCGCGTTACCACCAGAGCGTAGGCGTTGTGATGACGGTATTCCGCCGCATCACAGTACACCACTTCCGGCCATTTTGCCAGTTCCCGGTCCAAGACGCGTGTACGGGCTTGGCGGCGCGCCGAGTTGTAGACGGGGTGCATGTGTCGGGGGAGGGGCCTTGTGAATATGTTTTCCCGAATTTCAAGTGGAATATGCATGGCACTTTTAGCTTGTTCGGACAGCGGAATGCCTTGAGTAGCGAGAATTGACTTGCCCGTTTCTGTTAGTTCTGGGCGATTTCTCTGGGATGATAAATGGGCTTCAACTAATTCGGTGGCGGTGTTGAAAACTCCTACCTGGAGCAGACGATCCGTGGATGCGTTAGGGGGTATCTGCAGGGCAGCGCGGTAGACCTTGCGGATGAGGCCATCGATCTTGTTCAGCTCGACCTTGGACGCTCGTATATATGGCAGAGTATAGAGGAGGCGGCTGATAAAAAAGGAGTGCACTAGGTGGAGGCGGTCCTTTTCATCTAGTCCATGGTGTCGGTTGGCTACCCGCCGAAGAAGTGCAATAATTTGGTCGACATGAGATCCGAGTTGTTGTATGAAGAAAGCATTGGATCGATTCTGCTGGATAAGTAGGCCGAGGATTCTGAGGCGGGAGACTTTAGGGACTGTATGACCTTGTACCGTTATTTCAATTTGGGGATTTTTAGGAGCACGTGTACGAGGAGGGAGGATTAACAGCTCGGATTTGGAAGGGGAGCAGGTGAGTCCGGCCAAGGCTGCCTGAGAGCTGACCGCATCGGCGCCTGCTTGGAGAGTGCTTTCAATATGTCCATCATTACCTCCTGGTACCCAGAGTGTTATGTCATCCGCGTATATGCCAAAACGAAGGTGCGGGATCTGTTTAAAAGATTTGGCAACAGGCAGGAGGGCGAGATTGAAAAGCATAGGGGAGAGGACGGCCCCTTGGGGAGTACCTCGGCTGGCCAGATGGTATGGGCCGCTAGTGTGTGGGCCCAGGCGTATGGTGGCTGTTCGGTCACTCAGGAAAGCTCTGGCATAGTTATAGATCCTCAAACCGGGGGAAATGGCTGAGAGGCCGGCCATTATTGCCTCGTGAGTGACCATGTCGAAAGCTTTCTTAAAGGGACACTGAAGTGATATGTAAACATTGCGGGATTACTAGCGCAAATTGTAGTCCGGAGTCCCCAGGCCATGTTTCGACCACTCTAGGCGCGTTTACGCGATTTTATTTAGTAGAAAAACTAATTCGAAAACGCTGTCCTCCTCTCTTTACGCTCGCCCATTTTCTGTGGCGTTTTCGTGTGACGTCAGGAGGGGATGAGCTGGCAATTGGCTGCGCCACGGCTGCGCTACTGCACGGCTCCCCGGCCGACAGAGTCAGTCGGTCCAGCGTTTCGTCCGCCGGCCGCCGGCGGGTCGTCGCAATCAAGGAGGTTAAAAAAAATTGCTTGGTCGCAATTCGTTCGCTTAGTTGAAACGAAGCCAGGACACGTTTGTGAATGGAAGAATGTGCCTTTCTTTACTTGGTTTGTTTGTACACTGTATCTAGCTCCAAGTCAAGGTCGCTTCACACAAGCGCTGCACATGCGACGCTTCGCTGACTGGTACGCCAGTAGGAAAATATAAAGCCTCTTGAAGGCGGGAGAAGAGTCAGCGAAGTCAATATAGGTACTAAGCAAATAAAATCAACTGATATTTTTACCGTACAGCGTAAAACTAGGGCGCGGGAAGCACTTTTTTGCGCTGGGCGAACAAGCACAGCGGTCAGCAGCACGACTACGCATCTGCGAACGCTTTTACGTCTACGAAATGCAATTGCTAGACGTGAGCTACTGTGGAAACTCGGGCGACGCTTACTGCACGATCGCAGTACAACAAATAGTCACCTAAGGGGCTTGAAATGCCAAAACTAAATAAAAGTGTAAACCGGTTGTACAATATATACCCTATATTAGCAAGGCATTCCCGTCCCGCTCCGTGGCCTAGCAGGGAAAAAAAAAAAAAAAAAAAAAGCTCCGTGGCCTAGCAGTCTGGGGCGCTAGGAATTCACCCCAAATTTTTTGCGAGTCACGAGTTCGAATCCCCGCGGGTACGTGCTTTTTTTTTTTTTTTGTAAGTTAACTTTTTTGTTTTCCGCCGATGTTTTCTATATTGAGTTCAGCTTTTTTGGGGCCGCAACGTTCATGGCTACACGAACTAGTTCACAAAACGCGCGCAGGCTGGCACTGGCGCGCTAGCGAGTTCTCGTTGGCGTGCTGTTGCCATAAGCACCGACTGCTTGCAGGCAGTGGGCACAGGCCAGAATGAACAGACCCTTGGCCTGGTGCGAAGACGCTTTTTACGATACAGGCATGAGGGAGGCAAGCTCCAAATATGGGGGAAAAGCGCATGACATTTGGGCGTCTGCGGGTACGCGGAGGGCGTTCATGCACTGCGTAGGTCTCGGCTAGTGAATGCTACGACTACAAGCCGTCCTGGGAGGCTTATCTTGTGCATTTTACAGCCGACAAGATGGCAGAAGCGCGGTACGATGATTACTGAGATATTGAGAATTCCCATCCAACAACGCCATTGGTTATGTTTTACAGAACCGAAACCGAAACTTGTGTGATTGCTAACCTTGGGCATCGTCCAATCACGGCGCCCCTCCTCTCAACGTCACAGCCTTAGTTGGTGCGGCCGCCGCAAACCGCGCATGGTAGTTTTTCTTCTTTCGCGCTTTGTAAAATAATTGCCGATTTGTCAACCGGATAAACGATGAAAAGTGTGCTAATTTGAGCCAGTCTACGCAGTGCAAGCAAAAACGGGAGCTTGACAAATTCACTTCAGTGTCCCTTTAAGGTCAAGCGCCAGCACAGCTGCATTGTCCACTTTGCTGGGAGGCTGGATAATAATTCCTTAGATACTTGTAGTAGTAGATCTTGAGCAGAGAGTTTAGGTCTGAATCCAAGCATCTCTACCGGAAGGGCTTCAGTTTGAATTACGTGGTGGTTAAATCTGGCTAGGATGACGTGTTCCAGCACTTTGCCAACGCAGGAGGTAAGCGAGATGGGGCGGAGCTGATCGAGGGCTACAGGTTTGCCGGGTTTCGGGATGAAAGAAATTGCTGCTGTACGCCAGTCTGGGGGGAGAGTGCCACTTCGCCAGTAGTGATTGTAGTATTCGGTTAGTTGTGTTATGGAGGTGTCATCTAGGTTGCGGAGCATCTTGTTGGTGATAGAGTCGGGACCGGGAGCTGAACCAGGTTTGATGGTTTGAAGAGCCGTCCTGACTTCTGCTTCAGTGATGTCAGCGTCGAGTTGGTCGTTATCTTCTCCGCGATAGGCTGGGAGTTGTGTTTTTGGTCCTTCCGGTATGTATAGGGAGCGAAGCTGGGTCATGATTTCGGAGAGGGAGCCAGGGGTATTATGCATGAGTTTCTGTAGTTTTTGAAACTGGGCCGTGCGTGTGTTCCCAGGGTTGAGTAGGTGCCGTAGGAGGGTCCAAGTTTTACGCATACTGAGCGCTCCCCGCATCTGGTCACAAATTTGATGCCACTGTGCTTGGGCCAACTGTTTGATATATTCCTGTATGGCGTTATCGAGTTCAGCAAGTTTACGGCGGAGGGCGCGGTTGGTCTTGTTACGCAGCCAACGCTTCTGTATGCTGCGGTAAGCCTGCCACAGGTGTTGAAGCCGGGAGTCCACTCTGTCAGAGGGGATATCCGGGTCAAGGCGGGCGCTGGCTGCTTGGGTGTCTTGTAAGAGCTGCTTGACCCAAGTTGTGTAGTTGTCCGCAGCCGGAGGTGTTGCAAGTTGAGGGTGGGATCTGATTTGGCGGAACTTGTCCCAATCCGTAATGTGAGTATGCCGGCATGGGGGAGTGTACTGCTTGGCGATGGAGACATCCGATTGTAGAATGTAGTGGTCACTACCCAAGGTGTATTCGGTGCAGGTCCATTGCAGCTGTTCGACATCCTTGGATAGGGTTAAATCGGGGGCAGTGTTCCTCTGCACACTCGTACCCAGACGGGTGACCGTGTAAGGATCTGATTCCGGAGTGAAATTACCTTTTTGAATTTGTTCCCACAATAGGCGACCTTTTTTAGTGGTATAAGCATAGCCCCATGACGTGTGAGGGGCGTTGAAATCGCCGACAACGATGAGGGGTTGCTTGGATGCTTTCCGGGAAGCTGCAGTGAGGAGAGAATTGAACCTGTGTTGGTGCTCTCTGGGGCTGCTGTAGATGTTTAGAATGAAGATGCTATTGTCACCCTTGCGGCGAGGGAGCACTTCAACGAAAATATGTGGGATTGTTGTCTCGGTGAGGGATATCTGATTGACTACTAGTTTGCGTTGGACTAGAATGGCTGTAACATGGTGACCAGTGTCTTGAAGGCTTTGGTAACCCGGCAGTTTGACTGCTATCCCAGTTTCTTGAAGAGCGATTATATCAGGGGCTTTGTCTTGGGATTGGGTGAGGAGCAATAGGGAGTTTCTCTTTTTCTTGCAGCCCCGGCAATTCCATTGCCAGATACGGAGCATGCTAGAAGTCTTGCGAGGGGTCATCAGGAAGATCAGGGAGAGGTTGCGAGCTTGCGGATGGGACCAAAAGGGCGGCAAAAGTCGTTTTGATTTCATGGAATTGTGTGAGGCAGGCGTGTATCTCTGCCTTTAAGGCTTCTACCATTGCCTGTGTGGAAGCTTGGTTAGTCAATAGGGTTTGATGAAGGTGGATGTACTCAGCTTTTTGCTCGGATAAAGCGTTATGGCAAGTACGCTCAACGGCTGCAATCTGGTCGACGAGGGGAAGTTGGCTGTCGTCAATGGGAGCAGTCGATTCTGTTGCCCGTCTCTTGGAAGGAGGCGATGTGTTGGAGTCTACCGACATTGATGGGGGAGGAGGAGGCAACTCGGTAGAGCTTTGTTTGGAAGAGTGGGGAGGAGGGGGGTTAATTGGCATTGTGGAGGGTTGAGCGGCATGTTTGAGGGAAAGGTTTTCTTGTCTTAGCATGGCATTTTCTTTGCGAAGTTGTGCCAATTCTTGTCGAATTGTTCGTAGTTCTTGAAGAAAAACGTTAGGAATGTTGGGGGGATTGTGCAGCGAGCTAGAGAGAGAGAGGAATGCTGGGTGCTCACCTTGGTGGCTTCAGCATTCGGGTTTCGGGGTGGCTGGTTGGCCTTGTTTTTCGAGTTGTTGCTTCGTGGGCTTCCCCAAGGCAGGGGATTGTGAAGCCTGTCGCTGACTCGGTGAGGCCTCATCCGTTGAAATCCGGGCGGCAGCGGTGACTTGAGCGTATGTGGGGGCTTGTCGTCGTGATTGAAAGCGCCTCGGGCATTCGGCAGAGCCCGAGCGCCCCCGCACACAATGCACTTGGGAGTACACTTGTGTGGGTCCGGTGGGTTGACGAGTCCGCATTGTACGCAGCGAGACGGTGGCTGGGTAGTAGGACAGACGTCCTTGCGGTGGCCGGTGTGCCACCTTGCTGACCGGGACCCGACTGCGCCTGCGCGCGCGGAAGGGTGAGTAGGCTAGGCGCACCTCACCGTGGCGAATGAACGGGCATGGCGAGGGCCGGCCCGCGGAACTAATGCCCCCTACCACGACGAATGCGCGTGAAGGAAGGAACATATACGGAGTGCTAAAACTGAAGCAGGTGATACAGGTGGATAGTGGCTACTTCTACGTTATCCTAAGGTTAGAGAAGCGGTTGCAACAGTTTTTACTGTGCTCGTTGCGAACGTGCCTGACATGAAATGTAGGCACGGTGTCACGAAACGCGTAAGCCCCCATTCACACAGCCGTCACCTTCTCCGTCACGGCACCGTCACGTCAAGAAACCACGACGAAGATGTAAACGGAGTGGCGTTCGTATACTGGAGCTCCGTCAGAGTACAGGGTCGTCTGCCTATAGTGATCAGTTTAGCCTAGAATTGAGCGTCCTTAATCTGAAAAGAAAAAAAATTGCTTAGATTTGAACTCACTTTTTCCGAATTTACCCGTAAAAATTTGTTTTCTTATTAGAGAGTTTTAGCATAGCGGCTAGCGGAGGCTCACGCTACGGTGGCAGGTTACCGGGACCCGACCGCGCATGCGCGCGCGGGGAGGGCGAGGAGGTTGCCCCTCAAGCGGGATTCACACGACGGAAGAGGAGGCGCGCGGAGGCGGACGGATATGTGCCGTCAACAGCACGTGACCAGATTATCCGGCTTGGCGGAGCATCCACACGTGCGGAGCTACGCGGAGTGACTAGCAGATGACAGCGCCGAAGAACAGGTTCCATTCCCCGGCGAGGGCCACTGCCGTCGAGCGAAAACATGCGGAGGCATTCTTTCCCGGAGCCGCCGCGGGCTATCCCCACCGAGGGGCGGGGCCTAAAACCGGTCACGTGAGCGGGGCCCGCGGGCCAGAAAGGGGGGGTTTCTCCGTCGTGTGAATCCCGCTTTAGTGGAGAGAAGGCGCGGGCATGGCGAAGGACGGCCGGCGGAACTAATCCCTCCACCGGAACGAATTTTCATTTTCCCTATCGGGCCCCGCTACCCGCCGCTGTAGGGTTAGCGGACGGTACCCGGTATGACTGGTTTACTACGGCGTGGTCCCGTCGCGTTGACGGAACGGAAACGTAGAGCTCTGCTTCCCGTCCCCGTAGCACCGTTTTCGGCGAGAAATCGCCCGAGAAACCGTCGCCCATGACGGCCAGAAGACGGTGACGTGACGGGGTGAAAAACGGCTGTGTGAATCATGGCTAAGAAGCCGCACGGTGCGTGTTAGGTAAGAGGGTGATTTCATGACGTCAGCGAGGCCGTAGTGTTTACGCCGTACCCTACACTGTGGCTCATGTCGGTGAACGCGGGAAGTGCATTTTGTCGACGTGAACATGAAGTGTACTAATATAGTATACTAATATATATAATATAGCGGCCGCGGCGGCCGCTTTTCTGATGGAACGCGAAAACGCCTGTGTAAATCTCGCGCGTTAAAGACCCACAGGCGATCAAAATCAATGCGGAGACCTCCACTATGGCGCGCCTCATCGCCTGTGTAGCGTCGGCGCGTTAAGCCTCATAATCAATTGATAGACGCCGTGATATCGCGTTGGTAAAAACTTATCTTTATATTGTAGGACATTCGGCGGGAATAGAACAGTCAGGCTGGATGCAACCAGGGTATGCAGTTTTTTTTTAACTTCAGGCTAAGGCTTCGTTCTGCAGTTCACATTAACAAGGGTTGTATGCATCATCGCACCGACATGTACGCCACTGCTCTGCCAAGCTTTGAAATGGGCTACTTAGTGTTTAAAAATACTGAAATATGGGGGATTTAGCCTGGCCATTCAGGTTCTCGTTGCGCGAAGTTACCTTCCTACACAGGCTCCCTCACTCGCGACAGAAGTAACAAAAGTGGCGCTGATTCCTATTGTTGCTGCGTTAAAAATTGGTCAATACCAATAAAAAAGAGGGAGCGATGCGATAAGAGCGATGCGGGGTGACTAGATTGACGGAAATCGCGTCACTTTTGTCGCTCCAGATGCAAGGCCTTCTTTCGTAATAGTGCCTAAGCAGGTGCCCAGTGTTAAGGTTCTTTCTCATTGTTTAATGGTACACCATGTTGTTGGGCTAGTTTATACGCTATCCTAGTCATACACTAGCTAGTTCACATACACTATAGTTGTGCACAGCATGGCGTTGGCCCAGGCTGAAACGGGGTCACGGGGTCTCATCTGTACAGGTCCCCGTTTGAACGGGCCCCCGTCTGGACAAGTCGCCGTCTGAACAGCATCCTGTTTTGTAATCCTGCATAATAGGACCCGTAAACCAAAATTTTTCGATAGGGAGTGGCAGGACTATGGAATTGACCTCGGAGTCGAGGTATGACGATGATCCCGGGGACGTTGGCAGGCCACAATCGGGTGTACCCCTTGGTTCAGCTCAACTCGCCCTACATGTCAATGGCCACCTGGGAAGCTTGGAGCTGGCCGTGCCTGCTGCCGGTTTCGGACAAAGGTTCTGCGGCTGCCTCGCGCGGAAGTGTCTGACGGCGGGCTTGCGCTAGCAGCAAGGGCTTTTCACTGCTCGGCCCAGAAGATAGTGCTGGTAGCCCGTACATGCCTGGTAATGCAGAGGGCCAAGTTCACTCCCTGTCAGATGCATGCAATGTGGACCAGGGTGGCTGGTTCACAGCCATTTGCGGCACTGTGGCGGCAATGGCAAAGTTTATATAAACCATCTTTTTGTGCTTATACCATTCACACGCAAGCACTGCATCGTGGGCGTCACACTTGGACTGGGATGTGCGAAGGCCCTGCACGCGGGGCTAGGCGCTTGGTCACCGCATCAACAGCCTCCTGGGGACAGTGGGAAGCCGCAGAGGCCCCTCCCTGCCTCGAGGTTTTCCGGGAGGCCCATAGGTAAGACGCTTTGGTGCGCTCGTCCCAACGTTGCGAGGCTGGCTACGTGAAGGCTAACACAAATTTGCGAAATCAGGTCAGAAAGCCGCAGAGAGAGAGAGAGAGGGCGCTTTATTGAAGAAGCATAAAGGTTTGCCGCTGTTAACGGTCACCTAGATGCTTCTCTGCTGAGGATTGGGGATGGAGGACTGTTATTTTTCTTGGTGTTCATCTGCACTGCCATTTGAAGTTTAATCCCCGCACTGATCACATCAGAAACAAAGCTGCCTTCGGAATTAGGGCTATAATAAAAGCTCGTCAAGTTTTTCATATAAATATATTTATGTCTCTGTATTTCGCCTTCATTCATTCCCAAATATTATGTACGGTATTGCTGCTTGGGGAAACGCGTATGACTGCCACCCATTCAGAGCATACAAAATGAAGCGATCCGCATTGTCACTAATAGCTCACCTTACTCCAGTGCAGGCGATCTACTCCAAGACAATAAAATCCTACCTGTTCGTAAGTTATTTTTTAGAGCACAGCCGTTCTTTCGTTTCAATCGTGAAATGCACAGCTACCGTTTGAGTTTATAGATCCAGTTTTTTTTTTACGAAATAACAATGTCACCAGATTTGCAACCAACCTTAACTTTTTGCTACCCGCCTCGCACACAAATTATGGAAAAATTATCTCTGCCTCTGCGGCCATTTCTTTATGTAATGTCATGCCTCTTTCTGTTAAATCGATGTCTACTTTGTCATTATTAAAAAAAGTCGCTTAAAAGTTTTCTCTTAAATTATTAGCTGCCTGTTTATGGGCTTTTTTGGGGGGCTTTGGGTTTTTGGTTATGCCATTTAGATAATTGTATGACAATGTCCCTATTAAACTAGATGTGATTTTTTTCTTTTTTTCTTCCTTTCTTTGCGTTGCTTTTCGTTGCCTGATGTGTCACTAAACTTACAATGATTACTCACCCCACGATATTGTATAATTGATTTCCATTCACTCGTATTACATGTTGCTCGTTTACTTGATCCGATTTATTGTTTGTTGTAATTCATCGAGGATCCCGTTACAGTTTTTAACTTTGGGACCCTCGTCTGTATAATACTATTACTGTACTACTTTTTTGGAATGAATAATAAACTGAAACTGAAACTGAAAGCGCTGCGAAGGAAAGAAAAAGGGAGGAGGAGTATAAAACTTTTATTGAGGCCCAATCCGACTCCGTGTGTGGAGGCAGACCAGTGGGGAGACTCCTTAGTCCGGGAGTCCCTGGCTCTGGCTGGCAGTCCGGGCCCGCCTCACCAGGTTAAGCTGGGAGCCGGGTTCAGAGCTGGACAGCTGCGCCGCCCACTGTGAAGGGGAGGGGTGGGGATTGGGAGGGATGAAAAAGGGAGAAAAAGAAACACTCTCGTGGACTTGGCGCGATAACAGTCTTACACGCATTTAATTTGTGTTCTGAGCTTGGGCCTCATCCTTTACAATTTAGAAATGAAGCCAATGTCATTCAAATGAGATACCTTACTCGTAGAGTTTTCGCTGCTTTGTGGGTCAAGGTCATGGTCCTAAATCTTGGGAGTTATTGGTCCTCGTTCTGTATGTGAGATGTATTCAAGGAAGCGTGATGTCGGTTCCATGTACGGCGCACATAATAAAAAAAAAAAATGTGTTCAACTGTTTCAATGCGAACAATTATCGCAGTGCCGATTTGGCGTCGCTCTAAGGCGAGATAGGTAACTGTTTGTGTATGCACAGTTCCGCCGTAGGCGATGTTATAACGGTTCCAGGTTGCGAGGGAGCCGTCTTGAGAGTCTTGACTTTAATTCTTGGTCAATCGTGTGGAAAGACAGCGGGTATTTTGCCAGTTATTCCATAAGCAGTTTTTTTGACACCGCAAAGCAGTGAGCCTTCAGCTCAGATATTTTGGTCGGGTGCTTTTTAGCCCTCTTTAGGGACAAAACGCTGCGTATTGCGGTATTGATTGACGCTCTATAATGTGCAAAAAGTGCAGGTTGCGTATACCATTCGGCAAACAAATATCGCCGTATGTCACTGTACGTTTACACAACATAGAATCATTATCATCAGAAGGGACAGTGATGTTCACTACAGCTGCTGTCAAGTTTTTGTGACAAGCTGCTGAACTTGGAGACAGCCTTGACTGTAAAACCGTCACGGGTGTCCATAATTTCAGTTTTAACAGTTTGAAGTGCCATTTTATGAACTGGGAGACGGCTTTGTATGCAGGCACTGGTATAGGAAGCGAGGGATCGCGGGCGTTTCGTGCGCCGTGCTGCGAGACGTTTACTTCTGGGGTTCGGTAAATGAGTCCTCGATCAGCCCGGTGAGCCGTTTCCGCACCGCCAAAGCCCACGTGGCCGGGGGTTCAGGGCCGGATTATGTTTTTGTTGGGAGGAGGACGGGACAGGAGAATTTGGTGAGCAGGGAAGGATGTTGCCGCGAACCATGAATGGGTTTGTTTATTTATTGTTTGTTTTTGCTGCCCGGCCACGCTCGGCTCTGTTATCTGTGTCCCAAGCGAAGCGCGTCTTCCATTCTTTATTTTTATGCCGCACGGACTATCTCATTCAGATAAGCAGACTGTTTCGCCATAACATCACTAGCCCAGAATAATCTTTGATCTACAATGTTCTGGATGTAAATCGACGGTTACAGAAACACTCGCGCCGAAAGATTAAAAAAAAAAAAAGCGCAGAGCAGACGCCGCGGCATTCGAATCGCCGGAGCTGCTTGCACACGTCACTTTGTTGACTGCTGCGTCGCCTCCTGTGTATTCTTTGAGTTGTTAGGGGAGCACAAGTTCGCTCCAATAAACTTGTTTTCCTTGAAGACAACTGCGTCGTCTTTGACGTCGTGACAATATGTGTCCCCGCGCGAAATTTCATATGGCCGATTAATAATGGTATACAGCATATGTGAGATGGGGGAGGTTGGTGTGTTACGGCCAGCGCTTTTGCCGCTTCCTCGGCCCTGTGGGGGTCGGCTGTGCGGGTGGTTGCTGCCGGTGGTGGGTCGGTCTCTCTCCTGTAATAATAGTGGCAGCGAAAGCTGGTCGGCGTCTATATTCTGCGGCGACTACGTAAATGGTATCAGGAAATGGGGGAATAGGCGTGCTCCAAAGCACGGTCCCTTCGTCGGGCCGCGTGGTGGGTAGGATGCATGCGACCGGGGAGGGGGGGGGGGGGGGATTTCGAGATTTTAGTGGTGGGTAGAGTAAAAAGTGTTTGGGGGGGGGGGGGGGGGGGCTGGAGCAGTGAGGCTCAGTTGGTGCAGGAGGAGCGAACCTGTGGTGGTTGTGGATATACGAGCGAGTTTGCTAAGGTGGTGGGCTTCGAGGAGCTCTCAACGCCTCTACAATCCGTCAGTTAAGAGGAGGCGGATTGTAGAGGTGTTGTCTGGAAGGTGAAGTGCTGCTCTGTAAAGCATGCGCTGTAAAGCTTCCAATGTGTCGAATTCCGCTTTTGTAAGCGATAAGTAAAGAAGGGAGTACGTGAGGCGTGAGGTGAAGAGAGCTGTAACAAGTTGTAATCTCTTTTTCGGAGGGGCTGTGGCCGCGGGCGGTGATCCAGAGGATAAATGGGCGCGAGCCGGGGTTTGCACGCCGTGAAAGGGAAACAACAGTGTGGTAGGAGGGTTGGGCGAGGGCGTTGAGGAAGGCGACGCGAGATCTCCGGAAAAGGAGACAGCAGCGCAAAAAGTGGTAACAGAGAGTAACTTTAGAAAAAAAAAATACAAGTGCCCCAGGGTCCTTGTTCATATTTCAAATCTTAATCGTAGGAGGATGATTGAAAGTCTATAAAACTAAATTCATGTTAGCTGTGCTGCCTAAGCAAGCTTATCACCTCCCCCCTCCCTACTACTGTGGAAGTGTGATAGATCGGGTCTCCAGTCCGCAGCTGCTTCTGTGTCCTGACTGCTGCCTGTGTAACTTTGGCTTTTTCTTCAGGTGTTGCATTCGCTTAGGTTCAGCGCACGGGGCCTTGAGCCAGGACACCTCTTTGAAGTTCCAAACCCGAAGCGCGTCCAAGCCTGCCCGTGTTTTGTACAAGCTTGCAATCCTTCACGTCGCCAAAACATGACGTTGTAGCATCTCTCTATGTCGCTCATACTCTTTGGCGACTTAACGGCGTGGCGCGACCTTTGCTTCCTCTCTGGAAATACCTGTTGCAACCTGTTGTCACGTTTTGCAATATGACTTCACCTTGACATTTTTCTTGACGCATTTTCAGCTTGAAGCTCGATGCACGCCGATTTCGTGACTATGATGCTGGCCGCCGTCTTGTATGCGGTGCCTTCGTCCGTGTAGGCCTAACTCTGTATCGCTCTCTGCTGAACGCCTCGGCACTCACTACGTGAATGAAAGCATGCGGCCTGTTCGGCGGCTTACACTTTATTGAAGGGATGGGGAGCTCTTACATTTCAGACGGTTCTGGAGTGGGCTGCGCTATTGTGTCGCGTCGGGGACTGCTGCGAGGGGCGAGCATATGGACGTGCTCTCGGGTTGACGAATCAAGTCAAAGAGTCATTTATTCAGAATGACGTCGCATGTATGCATTCGGGTAAGCCCAGTGGTGGTAGAACCAGCGAGATCGAAACCGAAACCCTGGATGCTACACATCTGTTGCCTCCAATTGCGGCATATGCCGAAATCTCGTAGCAGCCAGTGGTGCCGAATATTCAGCACTGATGGTGCAGCCTGGCCACAAGAGAGCGTTTCGTGTTAGTAGGGTGAGTGCAGCTTCAGCAAGGCTGACTTGGAGTCCCATAGGAGAACTGCCCGTGGTTGGCTTTTGGTGGCCCTAACGCAGAGGAAGTTAGCCGCCAGGAGGATTCCTTCCAGCTCCTCTTCCGGGTAAGAGACGGGGATGAGTTCTGCAACCCTTGCTGGCTCCCAGCTCACGCAAAAAGCCCGAAGTTGGCTTCTCACCCTTGCTGAGCCTGACTGTGTCCCCTGTGAAACCTTACAGCTCGTCCTGCAGAAGGGTGGCCACCTCGTGGTTGATGGCCTGGGGCTAGGGTCGGCTTGTTCTAGAGGGCTTCCCCAGTGTGTGGTGATGGAGTCTCCCGGCGGAGTCAGTGCTGCACTCTGATGCTCTTATAGAAGTTTGTCAGCAGCGTCCTGACGCACCAGTTAGGCTGGCCACGGACCCCGTGCAAGGGACCGCCTCACCGCGTGCAGTGAGGAGGCACTGGATGTGCGGTGGCCCCGTCTGGGAAGCCCGCATCGCGATTGAGGAGGTGCCCGCGTTTTTTGAGTTGCCCGATCGTGGGGACGTGCTGGGAGGCCTATATAGGCGGATGGCGCAGCGCCAGCCCACTTCCAGCTCCAACAGCGTCGAGGCTACAGGTGGGTGAGTGGCAGCACGTGGATCACCCGCTGCGCCACCTAATGTGAGCTGCCGTCACTTTAGGCTAGAAGCTGCAAGAAACCCTCTGAGCACCCGTGCCCTGACCAACTGGCGGGCCTTGACGGCCAGATGCCACGTCAGCCGGCAGTCAATGAGCAATCTCTGGTACTTAACCATCAGCCGCAAGGGACTAGGCTGCCTTAGGAGTGTGGGGGTGGGCCTGCAGAGTCCTGTAACCGCCTGGTGCATCATCAGGGCCTGCGTGGTCTCCTCCGAGAGCTGTAGGCCACTGCTTTCGAAGACTGCGGCAACTTCCAGCACCTCTTGGAGAAGCGTCTTGACTGTGTGGCAAACCACGTTGGGGTGTGGGTCCAAAGCAACATGTCATGAACATGTGGGGTTACCTCCACGGGGTGTCCAAGCCCCGCAAGGATACTCTCGGGGAGCCGAGCCAGCACTAAGGTCAATAGGAGCGGTCTCAGCACACCGTCCACAGGCACCCAGAGCGAACGCCTTGAGGGTTGCTGGTAGCCCCACCGAACTTCGCTGGTGCGGCTCTGTCGCGACTGGTGCAGCGTGAGATAATAGAGCGGTTCAGCGCCCGACGCGAACTATTTTTGACAAGCTCGTGTAAATTTTCTTCTGTTTTCCCGAGGTATGGCTTATCTCGACGAATTAATTGAAAGTTGTTGTTTTGGTTATTTTCCGAAGTATTTTCTGTCATCTCAATCGGACACTTAAAAGTTCCTTGTCAAATGCACTTTGTGTGAGAATATTTCAACATATGACACCATTTGTTTTGTGACCCTTCCTAATTAACAACCAAAATTCTTTTAAAAACAATGCGTTGTACAAAGCGGGACTGCCACTGTCCTTTTGGGCAATCTCTCGAGTAGTGACCAAAGCCATATGAAATTAGTGGGCACGTATAATATTTGCGTGATGTTATTTTTGTTTTGAGAGTTTAGTTTTCGTATGCCAATAAATATAAACGAATTCCTTTTGGTCTAGAAAGATTATATCGGTTGAAAGATGGGCCATAAGTTTTAAATAATCTAGTGAGAAGGAGAAAGAAGAGGTGAATATCGCAGCGCCGCCGTGGCGTGCAAGGCGGCCGTAAGTGAATTTTTCGGTGGGCATGTAAGTGCGATTTTCTGAATTCATTCATATTTACAGGGAACGCCGCGTCGACATGAATAACGCCAACGTGACAGAGACTTCGTACAGGTTGCAGAAAGACTGAACCAGGCGGAGGGCAGCTTCAAGACAACCCTGGCCGAGATTCCGTCGAAGCCTCTTCGAGATCGTTCGGATTCATAAATTCTTCGACATTTGGTGAGTTTCTTCTTTACAACAGGAAACGTATTGGGTGTATAGAAATTGTTTTCTCTTTTGTGCAAGCTGCACCTGTGTCGCACCAGTGTTAATTCTCGAGCTGTTCGCTCGTGTCAATGCTTCAGGGTGTTCTGAAACATCCTCACGCCGCGATAGATGTGTCTTCAATTTTTCAAGTAATGCAATGTTCTGTTAGTCACCTGTCCACTGAGTTTTATAAAATACGAGTATTGCCAGAGTTGTTGCAAATATAAACAGCATATTATTTCCCGCTGCGCGTAAACTTCTAGGCTTATAGTACGTGAACCGTGAGATCATACCCGTCAGATATTGCCCATGATTCCCCGCTTCTCGGGCACGCCTTCAAGCACTTCCTTCTAGCCTTCGCTAAAGCGTCTGCCACTGCGTTGGTGGCATCGCTTATTTGCGGGATCCTCTGGCTTTATTCTCTTTGTTCTGGCTGCTTCTTCCTTATGGGTTTTAATGACTACTACACTTTTCGCACTTCTGTAGCTAACACGACATACGGGTATAGATTTTTAAGGCAAAGCTTTCTTCATGTACCAGCCGACGGTTCTTTAGCGGCGTGAGGGACAATGACCTGTGACGTGGTCGAGGCGGCCGCGGGGGGCGGGGGGGGGGGGGGTGGCGGGGGGAGAGCGGCGGAGGGTTTTAGTCACGGAGGGTTTCACTCACCCAATGTTCCCCGTGCCGAGGTGCCTGGTCGCCGGCAGGCGCGTCGGCGGTACGGCTTTGTCGTCTGTTTTACCGACGGTTGTTTTGGACCTATTTTGGCGGAGATCCGCGTCCATTGCGCGCTTCCTTCGCACGGCTTGATTGACTTGTTCGACAGCACTTCCTGGGTAACCCTGACGCGACGGAATGAAGTGGTCGCACGGCAAAGATACGTAAAGGATTGGTTTACAGGGCGGGAAAACAAACTGTAGGGACCGCATGCAGATATATTTCCGCTAGAGAAACGCTACCTTTTTCGCACTGCTTGCCACGAATGAGACTCCGTTTTCTAAATTGCTGAATTCCGATTGGGTTGTGTTTTAAGAGGTATTGCAAAAGGCGAACGGAGCAACGAGTTCTGATAAATGGCCATTATTAAAGTTCCCTCAGCTCTCTCGCAATTCTCAAACTTACTAAACTAACTAGTTTTAATTGGCATAAATGGGAATCACTAAGCTCACATGCGGAATTGTTTCGGTGTCTGCGCTCTTGTTGCGCGATGCTGTAGCCCCGAGCTAGCACATCAAGCTGGCTAGGCTCTGCTGTCTCACCCTTCGAAACAAGCTTCGCTCCGTTTTATTGCGGCGACGCACGGCCGGGCTACCGCGGTGGCGTCCGCCGCTCTAGCCCGGCGTGGCTGGCGCTGCTGCGTTCGGGACGCCGCCCCCGCGAATTTGAGGTAATGGCTGTCAGAATCTCTGGTTTCAGTCTTGGTACAGAAGGCTATCCTTGAAATGCTCGATATTTTTTCCCGGTAATTCCCTAGGTAAAGCATCGTCGTTTTTGAAGTGGAGGGACACCTAGTAGGCAGAACACAGTACATAGGCAAGTGATCGCTGAGATCACATGGCAAAGTGCCTGGTCGCAATCTACTGCTGGGAAAACGTGTAATGCATAGGTCAAGATTAGATTCAACGTTTTCTGTTATCCTAGTTGGGGTAATAATAGTTTTACAGCAGCCATTTGACTGGAATAATTTGAGGAAAGTAAAATATGTTGAATTTTCAACTGAACAAAGGACGGGACGGGACGAGCTGTTTTTATTAATGGATTCCTACCGACTCGCTCAGCTTCGCACTCTCGTTCAGTATGTTTCAACTGATGCATGAATGTTGGTCGGCCACGAAGACATTTTGTAATTTCCGAGAGATACATTCTTCAACTTGGCCTAAGTTGATCTCTGAGTCGTCCTTAATTTAAGTTGAACCCTCTCAGTGAGCCTCCAAGTTTCTGCCCCATAGGTGAGTACCGGTAAGATGCAGCTGTCATACACTATCTTCTTCAGATAATGAATTGCGATAACATAAAGCAAAGTCAAACATCGTCTACGCGCCTATCACCTGGTTTGATAAGAGCGAGGGGCGCGTACTCAAATATCGTTGGTACTTTGCAAAGCACAAGCCAGTTGGCAGCAATGGACTATCAGTCAACCTTAGTCCAGGAGATGAACACGAAGCTCCAATGGCCTACAGAACCTACCGCTCCGCCAGGAGCAGTAGGTTAGAGCCCCGTACCATTAAGCAGAACGACGCACCCGCTTCGACTCTGTTCCATGCTTCCTGCAACCACGAATCATGAAACTAATGCACAATTGGTTGTTTTCTTCTGTCATGTTTCTTTGTTCCTACTGGTGGGATTATGTATGCGGCTAGGTGACTAAAACGTTTCCCTTGCCTTGTTAACCTTGTAGAATATTTCTTGAGTATTTGGCGTCCGGGCGTTTTTAAAACCGTAGCGTATACACCTCGTTACTACAATAACGACCGGGCACATCAACCTTTAAACAATAAGCAATCTGCTAGTGATGTGTTGCCACATGGGTATTTGGCTGCAACTTTTGACATTTAGGTGTAGCGAGGTCACTGAAACCATGTTAAAACCGCCTTTTTTATATGAAACTGAAAACAAGTTTCAATAACATCACCTCGGTGCGTTAATTATTCACTTTTCAGAGTTTCATAATGACTATGACATTGGCGTTACCGTAATTATGTTTTTTTTGCAGATCACCGTTGCAATAACTGTGAAAGGAATCATGGAAAGTGCCTTTATTCCCCCGGACTTATTGGAATTCGCCGACTGTGCCTCGCCGCAACATTGTCGGATTTTTAACGAGCTCGATAAGTTGAATCGTACCCTACGGAGAGTGGGCCTCAGTCTTGGGCACAGAAACCTGAAAAACTTGTCTTTGGCGACGACAGATACTCTCTCCCGGAACGGAACCCGTCAGAGAAGCAGTGGTTTTTCGCCTCCATGGTTTGGCTTCTTGGTAATCATCGGTGCATTGATCGTTTCTCCCTGACCACCATGAACACAAGTTTTGCGTTCTAGTTGGTACTTCGATGTCACCGTATCCGACTAACCTTTCGGAATTATTTATAAATGGAGTACAACGCTCTGACGCTAACTACATGCTGAAGATAATTGGACCTATAACAACGCTCAAGAAGTTCAGCATCCAGAATGTTGTAATCAACGAAATGCTTGACCGAACAATATATGAGTTGCTCGTAAACAACAGAGGCTTGAAATCATTCTCGTTGGGCGAGCCTCAACAAGTAACAACGAGTAACGTACATTCAACACTAAGAGGACTAAGCCACTGCTCAAGTCTGGAGGACTTCACTCTAAATGCTTCCATTCAGGAAGAGGCAACGGAAACCCTTAAGACCGTCATCGTGTCGAACACCGTGAAACAGGTGTCAATCAGAGTTCGCAAGTTTCCAAAGAAATTCACAGTGATTCCAACGTCTTCGGTGAATTCTGTACTGGATTCAATATCGAGAGGGATAAGCAACAACACTATCATCGAACTGTCCATATACAGTGATGAGCAGGACTTGGTAAAGCTGTTTCAGTGTATGGAGAGAAGTGTTTCCCTAAAGCGGGTCACACTTAAGAGATCCAAAGTTCCGAACGGGGAAGTGATAACTCTGCCTCAACCAGAACTGCTTCGCGAAATATTCAAAAAGAATCGGACAATAGATTCAATAATTTTTGTTGGATATCGGATGAATTCCCAAGACGCGAAACTACGACGGGCTCAAAAAGAATTCGAACCTGAAGACACTCACAGTTATACCAACGAACTTTGAAGCCGTGAAGGTGTTTGCTGAACATTTTGTGCCTACAGCGGCTTTGAAGACGGTTTGGATAGGTTGGTTCCATGCTACGACTTCTGAGAGGTAAGGCGAAACTTCAGAACCGGAGTTCTGTGGTTTTCAAAAATTTCTTTTTTGGCAGTAGAACGGTACGCTTAATTCGTATATATCAGAAACGGGGAAAAATGACTAGACAGCTATCCTTGCGTATTTTCTGCTAACGAGAAATACTATTACCCCATTCCTCCTTTTGGGAAGTTTTAATTATTTGCATTAGAACAAAAGGTTTCTACAATTAAGGCAGCCGCTGTCGTGCTGCGAAAGATTTAGCACTATAAAACACTTTATTGTTGCCCTGAAGTCTTCGAACGTTGTATTAAACATTTTGTCTAGACCACCATCTAGTGGTGCTCAAGTATACATACTATCGGTCAGTGCGAGCACCGTTGAACCATAACACCCGCGAGGGAATTAAAAAGTCAGTCTTGGCATGGCAGGTTGGGTCGAAGGTAGAACGCCAAGTGAACAAAATGTTTTAAGCATGGACAGTATGAAATGTTATGCATTGTGGCGTTGTTTGTGTAAGTCAAAGCTTTCTAACTATTGAAGTTTTAGTTCGTGGTCTACACTTTTATGGTTTTTGTTTTTCTTAGTCTTTTAAGGTAGACGTGCTACTAATTTAGAATTGTTTTATTGGTAAGAGCTCAACACGGTTATTGGTTTTGTTAGCTCACAAAACATTCGGTTAGAGTGGCTTAGGTCAATTAAAATACGGTAGGTAAAGTTACCTTAGGCTAGGTTAATAAATTAGGGCGCGTTTGCTTGTTGGCGTGGTACACATTATCGTGCACAGTGAAGTGGGCTCCGACGTCTCATTAAGCAAAGATCCGTACAGAGTTGTCACTTCAATAGAGTGGTTATAGTAACGTCGCATGAAACTTACACAGGCCACATCTGAATTCAAGATACCAGTTTGCAAACTGGGCTAATGGGCATGGGAAGGGAACGCAGCATGGTGGAAAAAAGCACAATTTCTACAATACAATGGTCCAATGTGCGTCAGAGTTGAGGGATATTCCCAATATCGATTCAGAAGGTTGCTGCCTGCTCGCATGCCTTCGGTGAGTGAGGATTTTCGAGGTTCTAGGTTTTACAGAATTAACATATCCATGCACAACTTACGCACAGCTTGTACACATATACTCTAATGCGGAGTGTAGCATACAGCTATGTACTAATCACACCAAAAGATAATTTTTGACTACCGCCACAATTACGGATACTGCAGTTTTTATTTTTATTTAATTCCTGAACAATATTGCCTTTAGAAGAACTTGCTGTTGGGTGAGTTGGTGTATCTTTGTGAATGAACACGGGCCTTGCGCGAAAAAGACACCACACACAGGACGGACGGGACGAGCGCTCGTCCCGTCCGTCCTGTGTGTGGTGTCTGTGTGTGGTGTCTTTTTCGCGCAAGGCCCGTGTTCATTCACCAATACTGCCTTTATTTGGATTTAACTCTATAGGGCCTATCAGGAGTGCAGTGCCTCAGCCATGATTTGAACGAAGTTGGTATTCAGGGGAAAAGATGAAATGTTTATATATAATTCGGTGGCCCAGCTGTATTTCATATGTTCGGAATAAAGTATTTGATATATAGACAGCCCTGAAAATATATAGATTCCTATCCTTTATATAGGGAGGTAGGGAGTCAGGGTATAACGTGTCGAATTCTGTACAGCTACTTAGATTTGTGCTGATCACAATGTAGTACCCCGATAAATCTGTCTCTCGAAATACCCGCTTTCGTTTTATACATCCAAGATTCAAATCCTACGGCCTAAGCAGATTTTACAATGATAATCATTATGAACAGTCTACTAAGTCCACTGCAGGAGAAAGGCCTCTCCCATCGACCTGCAACCGGAGCTGTCCCGCTCCGCACAAGTCCATTTCTTTCACCTGAAAGCACCGTTTCTATTGAGTAATTGGCTCTATTTTTCTGGACCTGTCCCTAGGTGTCCCCTGTCACCGTGATAGTCCACCCATTATCATTTCGCCGAACTACGTGGCGAGCCCAAGTCCATTTCTTTTTCCTTAGTTGTACTATCATTTCTTCCAGGTTCACAATATTACGTATTACATCACAATATACAACACACATTATTACATAAATAACACAGGCGTGAGGCGTGCATCGGTTTTAGCATGTGTAAAGCCAGTGTAATTTACTCACAGCTAGGTATTTATCCCGTGAGACTTCTCAGACAATAGGGTTTCTTTTGTACCACGTGGTTTACGTAGACTGGCTGTTTTCATTCATGCCGTAATGCGCTTCACATTTCGAGTGCATTTGGCAAACTGTTTGCTTGTAGCGATAACGTGTAAATTATATTAAATGTCGCTTCCCAATTGTTGACTTGCTGATGGTTGACTTGCTGAAAATGCATTGTGCTGTCTATTGCATGTTACGCCTAAAAAACGAAATTCGGGAAGTGGCCTGTACGCATTCAGTTAGATTTATTCACATTTCCGTCAACTTTGATAGTTGATACGATTGCGCAAGAAGACCTATACGGCGATGACGCATCCCGCGAAAACCTATACACTTGTCGAAAAAGAGAGCTCAACGAACACCAAGCTTGAAAATAACGTTCTAGATTTGATGACTTCAATTGTATTCTGAAAATTGCGCGCGAGAAAAATACAGTACTACCATATCCAGATTTTTAAAGTGCAGACCAGGCTATGTACCAGAATTCAACCTTTCGCGCTTTCGGGAGAGCTGCATGTGAACACTTATATGCCATTAGATGTACTCACAGGAATACTTGGTTGTAACAAGCGATGTTTGGCCACAGGTAAGGGTCAAGAAAACGTCTTGTACCTGAATATATATCGTTACGGGAAGCGCAAGGGAACGCTGGCGCGTAGCTCTAGGGTACGAATCACCGACGATGGTGATGTCTACCATTTAGCTACGCGCCGGCGTCCGCTTGCGTTTACTTTAACTATATACAGTGAACTCCCACGAAGAACTGGAAGTGACCATGATAATTTGTTCCCATTATCAGAGGTTGGTCTTATCAGAAGCCCTACCAACAAAGGCCAGGTGCGTGCAAATATCTTGCTTCAAGATGGCGAATGAAGTAGACTTATAATGGAGAAAAAAGACAAAAAAATTTTATTTGAGTGCGCAACTTTATAAAAATGCCTTCAAGTGCTCTTCCCTGGTTTTATTCAGTCCTAACGGGTGCGAAGAGCCTACACTTCCTACATAAAGCGACATTGCAGCAGATACCAAGCGGAAACTATTCGCTTTCTCGGCGGTGATGCGGTGGGACTCGTGACGCGGACCGGCGCGAACTCACATGCTCCCGCCGAGAAACGGCATTTTATCAGGAGAGGTGCCACGTTAGTGAACAGGAAGTCGCCATCGTCGTTTTTTTAATTTTTTTATCCTCCTTGTTTGCATCTCTCCTCCAGAGCAGAGCGGACACAAAACTTGCTCTCGCACCTTTTTTTTCTTTGGCTTGTCTGGATCTGCGGTTTGAAGGATGGCAGAAGTGTTGGCTTTATCCGGGTGTTTTTTTCTCGCTCTCTCTTTCTCCGTGGAGGCAATTCATTACGCGATGTAGTTTTTTTGCTTTTCTTTTCCTCTGGTCGCGTGAATGCCCCGCCTCACCCCGCCAAGGCTGCCACGTTGGCGACGAAGAATCACGAGCAGTCGGGGTCACCCAGAAAGTTGTTCGTCTTGACCAAAGAATACGTGCAAGGCAGTTCGTCAAGGCAGTTCGTCTTAAGCGCACTTTTTTGCATTGGATATATGGAAACCCAACGAAATGTTCTCACGTTTTTCGGCATAAACGATAATTAATCTCAACCAAGCTCGTTGTAAGAGTTGTTTACTGTATTTAAAAGGATTGACTGGGAAAACACAGGATCAAGAATAAACGGGGAATACTTGAGCCTTTTGAGGTTTGCGGAAGACTTTCTTGCTGATTGTGACTGCAGAACATCTACAAAAAAAACTACATTCAGAAAGCATGGCCGTGGGGATAAAAACAAATATCCATAAATCTCAAGCAATGAAAAATAAGCATGCGAAAAGCGTCCCCTTCAGCTTAGGAAATCGAAACTCCGAGAGAGAATTTCGGCGCAGAGTACGTATGGGCTGCGGAGCACTCATCAAGCACCCGCAAATAATGAAAATTAAGCTACCTTTACCACTCAAAAGAAAAATCTGCAGCCAGTGCACACTGCTGGGGATGACATGGAGCGGAAACGTATCGGCTTCCTAAACAATTAGAAAGCAAACTTAGGTACGCTCAACGTGCCATGGAACGAATAATGTTAGCAGTAACACTGAGGGACAGGAAACAAGCGTCCTGGATCAGGGAACAAACTGGAGTAGATATCATAGTTCAGGTAAAAAAAAGAATGCACTTGGGCTGGCCTTTTCATGAGACAAACCGACAACCGGTGGACAATGAGGGTAACAGAGTGGATGCGAATAGATGGGTCTAGACGAAGGGAAGTCATTAGCCCAATGGAGTGATAAAATGGAGAAATTCGCGGTAAAGAATGAACTCGAGCAGCGCAGGAGAGGAGCGGTTGGATGTCGATGGTAGAGGCGTTTGTTCTGCAGTGTACCTGGATCGGCTGATGATGATGACAATTAAGATGATTTGCTAATAGTGTCACGTAGTCAAAGACGACGCAGTCGTCTTCAAGGAAAACAAGTTTATTGGAGCGAACTTGTGCTCCCCTAACAACTAAAAGAATACACAGGCGGTGAAGCAGCAGTCAACAAGGTGACTTGCGCAGGCGAGCGGCGGTGAGTCGAATGCCGCGGCGTCTGCTTAGCGGTCATTTATCTCTCGGCGCGAGGGCTTCTCGAACAGTAGAATCGCATCCAGAACACTCTTGATTATAGAAGATTATTCTAGGCTGTTCACGCTAGTTCGGAACGCTCTCCCTATCAGAAGAGATAACACATGTGGCATAAGAGATAAGAGATAATGTATGCCATTTACACAGACGCATCTATTCTAGAAACAGCCATAATAGCAAGCGTCTATGATGAGTCTGACCCATCATTCTCAGAAGTAGTAACTGTCTCCACTGCAGCTAACTGGACTACGCTACAGCAGAACTACACGCTATCTTCCTGGCTCTCACTTGAATATGTATAAACATTGGTAACATTCAAGCTAAACAGTACCTAAACGAATTATTATATAGACATATAACCCTTCCGCAATAACACCTACAATACCCCATCAGGCCGACTGACCCGGACCATTCACAATGCAGTATCAAGACTGATCGCTCTTCAGAGCATCCCCATCTTGATGACATGAACCGGTACACATAAGGGCAATCCAGGTAATAAGGTCGCTCATGACATGGCATGTGCAGCCAATCCCTCCCTCCAGAGCACATGTCATTTGAATGACCTGTTGCCTCTTATGGGTGCCAAGGAAGACGCCATTGCGAGGCACAGGACACGACGACCCGACCAACTCAATCTTTCGAACCTTCTGTGGGGTCTCCAACCCTTGATCGGCAATGTGCGAACTGGATACACCATGACGCAGACATGAGAGAGGTCGGAATGGACTACGTGAATTTGGCAAAAAAAGATCGGACGGCACCATACCCACACCGCTACCTTTCAGTCCATGCACCCTATGCCGCTACAACAGAAGCACATTCAGCACATTATGTGAGAATGCGGCAAACTGGTAAAAGGAAGGAGGAGGCACTAACTACATTATGTTCGCCCACAAGAAAACTGGATTAAGCCGCAGCAAAGCTAAAAAGAAACGTACATGTACCTCTGGTCTTTCGCAAAAAAATGCGAACCTTCCCCAGTAGCCTTGAGATCGTTCGTCTACGGTGCGGCCATGACACAACCAAGACGCCTCTCAATCCTTTAAAAAGTTACGTTCCCCCAAATGACTCGCACTAAGTGGTGTGGCTGCGGGGTGGATGTATGAAATAATGTCATGAAATGTGCGAACATTGTTTTTTATCTTTTGCCACCCTCCCTTCCTCTTCCCCAACCTGACTTCGAGCTCTCCTTTATGAAAAAAAATATTTCATTCATTCATTCAATGTCAAATAATGCACTGTCTCTGTTTTCTTGTGTTTCTTTACTACGGTCGGGACAACAATTTTATAGCAGGGAAAGACGGCATTCTTAAGTTATAGCCGCACGTCATCGAGGCTGAACCGCTCATCCTGACAAGGTTTGTAGTGTGCGTGAAATTCACGAATAAGATAAGTGAATATAGCATTGTCACCTGCGTTTCTAAATGCGAGTACAGGAATTTATGGTCCCGCGAAGGAACATTTGATAGCGGAAATGCAAATAACAGCCGTATGGTGCGATATGGAATCAAGAATTTCCACGTCCATTTTGTTGGGGAGGAAATAGTAGTTAACAATAACAAGGTCCAGAATTGAAGTGGACGCTCTTTGAATCGGAGTGTCTCCGTCAACGCTTGCCGAAATTAAATGTGAAAATTGTGTAAAATAACACATTTTCTGCGGCATCCGATCCGTCACAGAGTTGCAGTTTATTTGGGTAAAACGTAAGTCCTCTGACATCACTATTTTGCTCCTCGGCATGCGCGTGTAGTCCAATAAGGGAGCCATATAATCAGGATCAGCGTTCGGAATTCTGCAAATTAACCGTCAAAGAGACCAGAAGTCTTTAAGTACCTTACACTATACGAAATGTACATGTGCACGTCGCCTATAACAGAGTAATTGATACCTTGCTTGATGAGGATTGCCACCATCCCTTCCCTTGAGCACCTATCTTTGCGCGAAGGCCTGTAGTTGGGTGGCACGAATTCTTGGTCACATATTGTCGGATGAAGCCCAGTTTCGCTAATTGTCACTTTAACAAGCTTGAATACCAAAAGCATTGCTTCTAGTAACTTTGTTAACCATGCTGCGGGCATTGAAATTGAGAAGCGTTACCGGCGTTGTCGCTTGTTGCGCCGTAGCACGAGGACATTGGGTTGATGTTCGTTTTAGTGGCAGTGGTAGCTTCTCTCGTCATTCCAAGCTAATGGATGGCTATTTATGCGAACTGTGTCTCAAATAGGGGACAATTTTTAATGCGATCACGGTTTTGTTTAGTTTATTTCGTGTATCAAGCACTGAGCGCGAGAAATCTGCGAAATGAGAAATTTAGATTTTTTGTTTTCTGCAGTCTTTGAAAAATCAAGACTTTATCCAGGAAATTCACTTGTTTTGGTATTTTCGGCCCGGTCTTAGCGCTCTCGCCTAGTTTAGAGCTGCCCAAACGGTGAATTCTTTCGAATCCTGACATTCCTATTTCTAGAATACCGTTAAATATTTCTTTCTTTTCCATTTCCTGCAGCGTTACTGCGGTATGTTCTTGTTGATCATAATCAAATTTGCGCTATGGCTATATATGCTAGTCATTTACTTTTTGTTATCGCGGCAAGGTAATTATCTAACTGGATAATTTTCGACATGCAGTCAGGCACTTGCTTTTCTAAGTAAGTGATCTCATCGAGCTTGTTATTAATAGCTTTGAGATTCTCATTACAAAAATCCTTTGACTTCTTCATTTCTCTGATGTCTGCTGACAGCCTTAAGCGGAGATGAAATGGGCAATTCATCAAAGCCTGGGTGTTCCTGAATGTCGCCTCTGAGGAGCAACGGAAAGGGAAATAATACCGAATGTTTATAAAACATGTCATAAAGAGGCAGGGGGCATGGCTTCTAGAGCAAGCGAAAATCTTTGCTTTCAAAGCATATCGCGTATCATTTGCTCCACTAGATAAAGAACACAAATGAGTTCGTGAACCGAATCCTGGGACTGTGCCGTGCCCACTGCTGGATACCCCCCTCAATCCGCTGTTTGAACCGCGGCGATGTATACGGCGCAGTGCGCGCCGTATACATCCAGCTGCCGTATACATCCAGCTGCCGTATACATCCAGCGCCGTATACATCCAGTGCAGTCCAGCTGGGGAGGCTCCCCAGTAGGCTCGGGAGGCTCGTTGCAATAATCCAAACTGGAAAACCAGAAGCCTTGAATCTACAAAAAAGCTCCAGAAAATATTTTTTTTTCCGTTTTTTATGTTGTGCAGTATTGAGACTTCCCACGTGGGAAACGAAACCGTAAATATGCAATCCACAAAGTGACCCTCCGCAACATCTTTTTTAAAGTTTTTCCTTTAAATAGGGAGCAGTTATTGCGCTGTCTTTGACCAACCTTTGCCGTGGGCTTAGCCTTCTCCAGTCTGAAAACAACGGTTCTGAGAATGAAAAAAAATTCATAAAACGATCCTTTGGTCTCCATACTTCTAAAAGTAGCGGCTCATATTGCCCTTCAAAAATCACTCACCGTCATTGTAGACCTGCTTATACATGAAGCCTACTTTATTACAATCGATGGACGCTTCGTCTTTGTGAGCTGACTTATCCGTGTGGTGTGTTTTATAATATAGCATGGCTATCGATGCAGGTAGTACGATTATAAAAAAAATTATTCCAGGTTTTTTGTTAAGCAATCCCGAGCACGTTATTTGATAATTAGCTGCAACGCCGACCCTACTACATGGCGGGTCCTATATAGCTGGGACAACTATTTCAGAGTGCAGTTGTAAGCGTTGCAAAATAATTTTCTGCTCTCAATACATGACCATCTGCGGCGAGAGTAGGGTTCCAGAAGAGAGTTGTAACTGTCATTTAACCGGTGCTACGCGAAATACAATTATATGTCCGTTAGCTGCTAACGCGATTCTAAGATTACGGTCCACAACTTCGCTAGTTTTACTTCTGAAGATAGTGTGAGGTGGTTAAGCTTTTTTATTCTCACAACCGTTGCATAGAAGATACGGCCATAATAATATTGTATAGAGCAATAGCAGCGTGTTTGAGAACTTCCAGACTCTCAGTAAAGACGTTTGGCTTGGCATTAATTAGAACAGTTATTTCTTGTTGATAACAGTACTCATATGACTGCACAATATTTCGAGAGGTAGTTCAAAGGGTCAGGGGAAAAACGTCTCATCTATTTTTTCCGTTCGAAGGGACAGCATTCGTCAGCGAAGACCAGTCCGTTATATCAACAAAGCACAATTGAAGAATTTGTAGAAGAATGCAATTTACTTCCGATGGAGGTTGACACTATACACGGTTTTTAACGTGAAACTCTAAAATAACAATTTTTCCCATTTTAATTGTTTTGACATACCAGAAAAAAATGAAATATCGTGCTTTGAAATCATTATAAATAGGAATACAAATTTAGACTCCTACAGCCGATGACGACTGTACTTACAAAAATTCGGGGTTCCATAAACATTAATGTTTACACTCAGCTTCGTTGTAGTCGTATCTTTTGCCCAGTTATACAAGAATTTTACCCTGGGCCGGTGTCTTAGTTACAGTGTCATCACAGGTGTGCAACAGCATTTCGTTTTTTCTTTTGGGGACGTTTCTTTTAAAAGAATGGTGGTTTGAATTTTTTTTGGTATTTTCACTAACACTGTGGTATTATATTGAGGTGGAGCAATTTATGTTCTAGAGTTCTTAGGGCAGAATAGTAGAAACAATACCATTAAAGCAATTTTTTTAGGGTAGAGTAGCAGCAACTCTAATTTTCTGCATACTCATTTATCTTACAATAAAATTTATTTCACCCCATAAAGAGTCGCATCAGTAACGTCCTGAAGAAGGACAGGCAAGTAGTCAGACACAGGGCACTCGAACAAACTTTGATACGTTACTCGATGCCATTACGTCGTGAAGCGATCTGGCAATATCTACTATGGGAGCTGGAGCGGCCGGTTTGTTAACGTGTAGTTCAAGCTCAATTATGTTTTTTCTCGAAACCTGCCTACGTTTCGGAGATCATGATCTCCAAGCAGCGCGGATAGGTGGCGTGTTAGCAAAACCAGGTTCTTTTGATTTCACGGCAGAATTAAATGTGTTAAAACAAAAAAGAAGCATTTTAATGCAACTGACAACACTAACTACAACTATCGTTGCGTTTCCTGGTTTTATGTACCTTGCACGGTCTAGGCACCACAAAAGTGTGCACGACATGAGGCTATTTTGAGCATTTGTTGTTCTAACCAAGACAAAAAGTGACAGACGTGGGCCTACAAAAAAGGAAAAGACGGCCTTGGCTTTGCAGAGGGGACACGGGTGAGCCTATCCCCGGAGATGGCTGCAGAGCTTGGAAGTCCGATTTTGTCCAACAAAACAGCGCTCCAAGATTTTTACATTGCCTACTCCCTTTATTACCTGTGAATGAGCATCCCCAGAATTTTCCAGTGCTTTGTCCTGTGCCGCAATTCACAGATTTTAGTCGGCTGCTGCTGAGAATATAACTGTGTGCGTGCTGTTTTTTTCAGATCTTGCCTTGCCGATATAATGTACAAGAAAGACCTCTACGGAATTGTGCACCTGCAACTCACTCATTGGGACATGTGCGGTGCGAGCAAAGCTTTGCTCTCGGAAAAGTCCTGTCCAACATATCTCCATCTAAGCATGGAAGCCTTTTCAGATGGAGCCCTGGGATGTTTTTGTGATGCACTGTCACGTTCTAAGGAGTTAGAGAGTTTACACTTCACATTGGAGAGTCTGAGCTCCACTCAAAAAGAACTGATTATGGAGGCGTTACGAAGCAACCAAAGTGTTCGCCGAGTGACACTAGAAGAGTCGGATGCTTCCGAAGGAGCATCTTTTAGAATCGTCAGGGCATTACAGGAAAACGAGAGTGTCGAGAAGCTTGCCATACTGGCAAACCGTGTGACTCAAAGCAACCTCACAGACATAGCCGATCTTCTAGTGACGAATAGGTGCATAAACTACGTGAGAATATGGTGCCATTCCCCTATGTATGTGGATTTTTGTGAACTCATTCCAGCCATTGAGGAGAATGTGTGCATGATGACGTTGCACTTCAGTGATTCTGAGAATTCTTTGATTCATATTCCAGCAGTAGAGGAGCTGTTGGACAGAAACAGGACAAGAAAGTTTAGAGCTCTACGATTCGTGCTCACAGAAGATTGTACGAAGGCATCAGGCGAAGTATTCGAATCCATCAAGAGTGAACGCGTCCTGACACAAGGCATCAAGGAACAAGGAATACCTCTACAGGAGGCCGAAGAGGCTGTGAGGTCTGCCGCCACTTTTATCCGAAAGAATTTCTTCACAGTTGCGGGAGTCGTACGAGAGACGATGCAATGTCAGGAAAATATGGGAGTGCAACTGTCTGACCTAACGGAGGACCAAGAGCTAATAATTTTCCGATACCTCCGTCTTGAGGACGTAAAGCCGTAGTAAGGAAGACATTATTGAATCTCCTTGAGCTCTTCAATTAGGACGTGCGTCTGTGTTTTTGTATTTTTTACCGTGAAGGGCCATAATTGGTCTGGCCACCAGAGGAGGCGCACGTACTAAGTCAGACGGCTACACCCATTACCAGCATTATGATCGACCCTAGAATGTGCTCTTCATTCATCTCGTCAACCTGGCCAACCGTAGAACTCAAAGAAACGTCACAAAAAAGCAGTTGTATCAACCTGTTCAGAATGTGGTGGCATGACCGATAATGTGTCTCAGAGAGTTTCTCAGGAAATTGGGGTTTACACAGCCCACTGGGTTAACAAACTTTCTACATGCGACCTAATGATTTGAATGTTAACAAGACAAACCGAAATCCAATAAAGTACCAAAATGAGCTACGTACTCTATTTCTACGGTGTTCGTTGACCTAATGACAATAAAAAGCGCAACAAGTCCCTCCATTGTGCTGGTTTCGTAGAATATAACAGAATGAAGCGATATAAAAGTGAAACTATGGACATTGAAGCTGAACAGCGGGATGACGTTTTTCAGCGGAAATAGGTAGTGGCGCAATATAAACACCTTTATAGCATAACATAGCGCAGTACATTCACTCATAATTTGGAGGGGCTCATCTGAGTATCGTGAAGTGTCAGGTTAATATTTATATTCTGATAATATTCAATGAGCAGATGGCAAAACAGGCGGTGCATTCTGAATGAGTACAGCATAGAAATAAATAAAATAAATAAACTACACATCAACAACGCTCATTGGAAATATAGACTTTCTTCTGCATAGGTTATGTGTCCGGCTTTTACCTTGCAAAATTACAGCTGTTTCTGTATAAATTTTTTTCGGCGTACGTTTTCTTGAACGTTGCTGTTAGGTAAAAATTTAATACGGAGCGTTCCAACGTAAACCTCCATTTGATGCAGCAAACGTTACTGCAACATTTTTATCAATACTCAAACTCTCAAAATCATGTCCACACCATTATTTACATTATTTAAACCGCCACAGATGTTGCAAGAAGACCGGATAGTGCAGTCTAACGAGCGTAGCTATGTTAACGAATAGTTGATAATTTGGCAAACGTTGTCCAAGGGCATTGGCTGCGACATACTTTTTTGTTAGTTAATTATATTAGTTGGAAGCAAAAAGCGCTTCCCGGTTTACATAATTTCGCACTGACCTTTATTGCTGGAACATATGGTCACGAAGCCGAAGATGACGCAGTTATCTTAGAGGAAAAACACGTTTATTGTTGCGAGCTTGTGCTCCTCGAACAACTCAAAGATGCATAGGCGGCGAAGCATCAGTCAACAAAGTGACGTGCGCAGGCGAGTGTCGGCGAACCGAATGCCATGTCGTCTGCTGTGTGAATATTTATCTTTCGGCGTGGGTGTTCCTTGAACCGTCGAATTACATCGACAACAATGCAGATCAAACAAGATTATTCTAGCCTGGTCACGTTACTACTCTCCCTATCAAGAAAGATAAGTCCGCCATACAAAATAATCAATGAAGATGCGCTTCACTTGGCACACAGATAACAGCCTGGCGCAGCGATGCCGTAAAAGCAAAAACATAAACAAATCTAATGCATAGTTCGCGGCCTTAACACCCTCCTCTAGGAGGGCATCACGCCGCTGCTAAAATAAAAGGATAGTCTGAACAAACAAACAAAATAAATTCCCTCCATTCGCAATTGTAGAGATAGCGGCGACCAACTATATCCCTTGGTGCTAAACCTAAAGTTCCCAAAAATCACCGGCGATCCGTGCAACCTGAGCCGGCTGGAGCTGTTAGGAAGGCGTTCTAAAGCTCGTCGGGGACCAGCGTACTGCGCTTGGGTTCCTCTACCTTTCGGGGGTCGACCAACGTTCAACTCCCCTATTCTAGAACATGCGTATGTGCAGCAATGCCACGTTCCGCTGACCGGCCGAGCAGCGACCCGGCACCAGCACCTCTGCGCGACGCCGGGACCACCGGCGGCCGCGCTGCCTGTGTGCATCGCAGGCCGCTGCACAGAGCTTGTTGCCGCCTGTCCAAATGTAAAAACAGTTCCACATTCGAGGATGGGAATCATGGTGGGTTGAAAAATTGCGCTAGGAATTGTGGCTAGCGCTGGTAGTGAAAGCGGCGAACCAATATCTGCGCAACTTCCCTGCACCCGAGAAACAAGTCGGCCATGAGTCGTCGGGGGAGAACCCCCTTCTAAAGCTCGCCGCGAGCGAACCTGTTTTGTTTATACTTCCCTCAGGCTCTCCTATTCTAAGGAAAGATTGTGTGAGCCCTCCATTCACCAGAGGACCTTCTAGCCCGTATCTGAACGGGAACAGAATGATATCTTCAGGCCGTGCGGTCCCCGCAGCGCCGAAACTTCCGAATATGACGTCATCTGCCGCCAGCCAATCGCGAAAGACAGCCATGGCTCTCACCGTGCCCGCGGGCAGGGGTCGTTTGTTTTGACGAAAAAAGATGGTTTGGGTGTATTTACACATAAAATAAACATGTTTTTCGAATTCAGCGTCAGGAAAACCATAATGTAATGCCCCCAACAAACTTTTTTTTGAAAATCTCTTCACCAGCCCTTTAAGATAAGAGTGGAATAAAAAGGATGGTTAGTCAGAGCCATGACTTTTGAGGCTTAGAGCAAGTCCATGTATGTCCTCTGGTGGTGCAGGGACCACTTATTGCACTCGACGCAGAGGCTCTGGACTGGGCTAGTGTGAAAAGCGCCCCATTCAAGGCGAAGCCCCAGATGCAGCACTGGTCGAACATTTTTAGGGCCGCTTTTGTTGGAGACCCTTAAACGACACTTCCATTTTCCAATCGAGACCAACTAGGCTGTTCAAAATACGTAAGAGGAGTTGCTTGTCCGTTTCATAGGACTGGTGTGACAAGATTTTAAGAATGTTGGCAGCCTCTAGGCACTTATGTTTCAGTTGTTTAATATGATGGATGAACGTAAATTTTCCCCCCAACACCACACCTAAAAACTTGTGTTCCTTCCTCACAGGAATCGAAACACCATTAAGGGTAATGTCTGGGTCCGGATGGATCCCACGCTTCCTAGAGAAGACAACACAAGTGATTTTTCTGGGTTAAGTTTGAATGAATGAATGAATGAAACTTTATTAATGATACGGGGGGCTTGGTAGCCTAGTTGGGGAAGAGGGGAGAAGGGAAAGGGAGTGGGGCGGCCGTCAGAGTCGTCCGGTCAGGTCTGCCGCTCGCACGAACTCCCACAAGGAAATGATCGTGCTCGCGGCGTCCAAGTGAGGGGGCGGGGTTGTCCATTCTTCCTATGATGCAACGCCGGCGCCATTGTGCCTGTTCCTAAGCGGTGAAAGGCCGGGGCAGTCCCACAGTAGGTGCCTTAACGTTGAAGAGGCACCGGTATTGCTCGTGCAGCACGTCGCAGTGGCTGCTTGGTCGCCCTCCTCGTTCTGATCGGTGATGTCCGCTTGCGGGTCACCGCCACGAGCTCTTTTGGATGCAGCGTGTGCTCGCCACTTTGCCAGAACATCTTCCGTAAGGGCAGCACCTGTCCTAGCCTTGTATATTAGCACTTCCACACCGCGCGGAAGCCCTTTGGGAAGTGGGTGGGGATTGTGCGGCACCTTCGCCCTCAGTTCTCGTTTCGCTTGCACCTTCATCCGCTCGCGTTCCTCGTCCGGGTCAAAGAGCAGCGGAGCCTGAGGGACTGTGTCAAGGGGGACGAGCGGAAACGTAACAGCTCGCTCGCCGCGTCATGGGCGGCGCCGTTTCCGATGCTGCCCGCATGCCCCGGGACCCAGTCCACCCGCACCATCACGCCGCAGAGCTCGTGAAGGGTTGCGCCAGCGACTTTCACGTTGTGCGCCAAAGTGCCGGCTATAGGTGTCTTCGTCAGATTTTTGAGGGCGTCCAAAGAGCCGGTAAAAACGGTGAAGGTTTGTCCTCGCACAGAAAGTGGGCTGGTCCTTGCACATTCAGTCAACTTCTCCAGTGCATAAAGGATGGCCTGCAGTTCAAGTGACCTCACAGGTTGCTCTTGGCAGTATTGAAACGCCTGCGCATCCCGCTGCTGTCCTCGGACGGCAGCGACCCCTCCCCGGAAGGTGTCTGGGTCCCAGGCGGCGTCCGTGAAGATGGCGTTGTCCTGTAAGTCAGCCCTCTCAGCAAGGGCGCTTCGTTGGGCCGTGTGATCCCCTTTCGTGCGTCGGCGCGTGACTGGCTTCGTGACACGAACCTTGGCATCGTCCCAGGGAGCGATCGCGCGGAGCACTTCTGTCTGTTCACCCAGCTGTTCCCCGTCCAGCTCTAGGAGCGACTGGCCCGCTGGCGTGTAGAGACGGCGGCGATCGTGTCCTGCCTTGCGTTCTGCGATGATGTCTCTGAGCGGCGGGATGCGAGAGTAGCGGTGCAGCTCCTCGACCCGGGCATGGCGGGGCAGGCCCGTTATCACCCGAAGACACTCTCGGTGTAGTCTTTCCAGCTTGTCGTATTGCGATTTTGTCAGGTCAAAACACACAGCTCCGTAGCAAGCTTTGGACATTAGTATTGCCATTGTGAGGGTACGAGCTGGCTCCTCCGGATTTGTGGGCTATGCGTCTTAGAAGATGCAGAAGCTGTTTCCACTTAGGCTCTAGCTGCCGTAGCAACGTTGCCGCACCTCTGTTTTCATGTATCGGGATGCCAAGAATCTTGATGTGCCGGTCTGGAGCTCTCTCGAGTGTCTGGCCGGCGAGGCAGAGCTTGACCTTCTCGTTTTCAACCGTGGAGCCGCCCAGGAGAATATATTTTGTTTTTTCCGGAGACACTTCCATTCCCGTAGTCTGCAAGAAGTCGGCTAAAGTATTGAGGGCGTCTAGTATAGCGTTGGTTTAAAACCGTCCTTGTCTGCCTAGTTGGCAGGTAGTTTGACACCTAGCTAGACTTGACGCTCACAGATGGACATATTGCATAATTTCAAGGATACCAGAACGTTGTCTACATACATTGAGTAACAAACTGTAGGTGGCAATGCCTTCCCAAGGGAGTAAATCTTAACTATGAACAGAGAGGAGCTTAGAACTCCACCTTGCGAAACGCCGTTTTCTTGCACATGAACCCTTGAGAGTGCGCTACCAACTCTCACACGAAATGTTCTTTTGGACAAATAACTAGCAAGAGTGTTCATCATGTTGCCGGAGACACCAAATGCCTTCACGTCACTGAGGATCCCGTAGCGCCAGGTGGTGTCATAGGCGGTCAAAAAACACCGTTGAGGAAAACTGTTTATAAATAAACGCACCCTTTTTATAAAACTCGACGCGACGAGTTGATTGTTTGTTGATCGCAGTGCCCTGAAGCCTGCTTGGCAGCTCCCGAGAAAACCATTGTACTCAAGAAAGTACACGAGCCTCCTGTTTATCATCTTCTCGAGGAGCTTGCACAGGCCTCCTGTTTATCATCTTCTCGAGGAGCTTGCACAGGCAGCCTGTCAAAGCAATGGGTTGGTAACTGGTAGGAGAGAAAGTGTCCTCTCCTTTCAGGAAAGCCGCTACTATGGCCTCCCTTCAAGAGCGTGGAATGTGCCCTGAAAGCCATATTTCATTGTATAAATGTACAAAGTGTTTCAATGGTGTCGGAGTGTAGGCGTTGTATCATGGTGTATGAGATTTTGTCTGCACCTGGAGCTGAAGGCTTACATGTGGTCAGGGCTGCCTTCAGCTCATGAATTGAAAAAGGAGAATTGTAGGAAATTTGTGACTTGTTGCTATCACGCAGGGACTTCTTTTCCGTTGATGTTTTGTGTTTAATGAAAGTTTTTGTGTAGTGTGCTGAACTGGACACATGTTCGAAGGGTTGTGCGAGCGTGTTAGCATGGTCTTCCAGTGTGTCCCCTGTTGGGCTAACCAGGGGCAGGCTGTGTGTCTGTTGTACTTTTAGTTTGCGCATTCGTGTCCAGACTTTGTTAGTGTCGGTGCATGAGTTTATGTATGCCAAGAAGGTGTCCCGAATCTCTCGTTTTGCCTCATGGCGCACACGTTTTCCTAACGCCTTGGCCCGTTTGAACAAAAGGAGGTACCCGACGTGGGGTATCGATGAAGGATACCCCACGCCTTGTTCTGGGCCGCTCGCGCCCGCCTGCAGTTCTCATTCCACCACGGCCTCCGCTGGTTGCGCGGGGCACCAGAGGCGTAGCGAATGGACTTTTTGGCGGCGTCGAGGATGTGCGCCGTGAGGAGTTGGGTAGCTTCTTCAACGTGTAGGTGTCCTATGGATGTGTGGTGTAGTTTGGATGTCTCTGTAAATGTATTCCAGTTAGCTCTTGCTTCTGTGAACCTGTTATGGAAAGATGGACTGCGTGGGCCTTTACCTATATGTGTTGGTGAGGTGGGGAAGTGGTCACTGCCTTATGGGTCAGTGTCCACACCCCACTCTAGACAAGGAAAGAGAACTGCGGAGCCAAAAGCCAAATCGAGAAATAAGTGCATGTTGTGTCCTTTGTTATTGTATGTAGGCTGTTTCTTGTGTAAGCGGCATGCTCCCGAGGATGTCAAAAACGTCTCCGTCAGGCGACCTCGGGCATCCGTGGGAGAAGATTCCAAAGAAATTGTGTGCATAAAGGTCGCCTGTGAGGATGTATGGTTCGGGTAGCTGGTCAACCAGCGCCTCGAAGTCGGAGCTTGAAAGTGCAAGATCGGGAGGAATGTATATGGAGCATACCGTTATCACCCGTTAAATATTATTGTGCGGATTGCTACCGCCTCAAGGACAGTGTTCAAGGTGACAGGTGGCATGCTAAGGATTTCCGGTTGATTATGGCCACACCGCCAGAAGAGTGTGTCCAGCCATCCCTGTCCTTTCTGTATACCAGGTGGGGCGGCCTAAAAAAAGCACACGACCAAAGGGCACGCGACAGAAGAGCACCCGGATAACATCACGGCGTCAAAAGGGCACGTGGCAAGACAGCACGCGACAGAAGAGCATTGCTTCAAAAGCGCAAACGGTAAAAGAGCACAGCAGAAAAACAGCACAGCGTCAAAACAGCACAGCGACAAAAGGGCACGCCTTTTTTAGAATGTCTAAACAAGAAATTCTTCAGATTTTAACACGTAAATAAACATTATAGAGGGCGTAAATGCTCTCTATTAGGTTTTCTTCACGTTCCGTTGCTCTCTCTCGGAAAACGTGTTCCGCCTTTAATTATTGCACTATGCAGGATGTTTGAAATGAAAGTGGCAAAATCCAGGGCCGTCATTCGGTAAAACTAATCAGACACGGACAGAAAACGCACTTGTATAGAAGCGAAAAATTCAAAAAGAAAAGGCGGAAGTTTGGCTGGTATAAAACTCCAAATGGCTTTTGTTTCCTTGTCAACATCAAGATTTATAGAAACGATCACTTACACTTATCGGTTTTAAAGTAGCCCTTAATTTTTGTGCATAATTCCAGAGTATAATAATCATAATAATCAATTGATCAATCAATCAACCTTTATTTTCGGTGCCCAGAAACAACCCTAGGGTCTTGGTACTGGTACACCATGTAAAAACATTCATAAACACAAGCTAAAATCAAGACAACACAACACAGCAAACAATATGTATGAAAGAAACAATAAATTAAAAATAGTTACAGAGATCCCAGGAAGTAAAACAGCAAAAAAAAGAAAGCCTAGTGTTAGAAGCCATGACACCCGGCCAGCAAAACGTTGAGGGCACGTGAAAAATTGAAACTACACAAGCAAATACTCAATGAACATGACGGAGATAGATTATACAGACAAAACGAAGGTTTTGTAACAAAATGCTGGGAAGTTTCAAAATGGAAAAACGAAGTTCAGCGTTACCAGCACTGGCACTCAAAACTACAGATATTCAAGCAACACAAAACCAGGAAAAGTGAAAAACAAGCAAGCAAGAAGATGATTTGCATAAAATAAATACTGCACATAAATACAACACATAAATGACATCAAGGCACTTAAGCTACAACAGTTTTCAATTTATTAGAGAACAAAGACAAAGAGCTCTGGAATGTATCAAGACGATCGGAGTATTCATTATATGCACATTGTATTCTGCAGATAGACAAGCGTCGTATACCTAAAGCATCTGTTCTGAAAGTTCGAAATCTTCGGAAAAGTTTGTTCGGCAAGTTGACATTGATAAGTGCAACCAAGTCATCACACAAAATATCACCATGAAGAAGTTTATAAAGAAAGATAATATCAGCTCTCATTCGTCGACACCAAAGGGAAGGAATACTTTTGAGACAAGATATGCTGCCGTTGGATTCTTCTGGTACATGACGGAAACGGTGCTTAAAGATAGAAAGGAACTTATTTTGAACCGTTTCGATGCGGTGACTATTGCACTTGAAAGTTCCATTCCAAACAACAGAACCGTATTCGAGAAGAGGTAAGCAGAGAGCCGAATACAACTTTAAGAAAGGAAGAGGACTTTTAAACTCTCTAGAATACCTGCAAACAGCACCCAGACATCGAAGAGAGCGTCCGGTAATTTGTGTAACGTGGGAAGAGAAATTCAGAGAAGAATCAAATAGTACTCCCAAGTACCGAATTTCGGTCACCCTCGGCAGTGCAGTGCTTGCTATTTTATAGGAGTATTGCAGATGTTGAGTTTTCCTACTATAGGAAACAACTTTCGTTTTTGAGGGGTTCAAAATTAAGTCGTTTTTGGTGCACCAACGATGGAATGGCGCGATATCAGCCTGAAGATAATTACAGTCATGAATATTACGCACTTCTCTAAAGATTTTCATATCATCAGCATACAACAAAAAAAAGAATTTTGAATTACAGAAGCAACATCGTTAATGAAAATGGAAAAAAAGAAGGGGACCCAGAACAGACCCCTGGGGTACACCACTGGTTGCTTTGTACCTAAATGAAGTTTGACCGTTAACACTTACAGAGCAATATCGCTGCTGGAGATAGCAACGTATAAGACCCACCAAAGAAGCGTGGATATCTAACAGAATGAGCTTGGCAAGCAATAACGAGGGGTTGACTACATCAAAGGCCTTGCTCATGTCACAGTAGACCACATCAAGCTGGCTTCTACAAACGATTGCTGGGGACAGCCTGCTCCATCAAGCACGCGAGGTTTGTGGAAGTTGAACGACCATGCATAAAGCCATGTTGATTAGGAATGAGGACGTGTTTAAGTGAGAAAGACAAGACCATATGAAGAGATAACTCGAATATTTTAGAGGCAGAACAAAGGAGCAAGACTGGCCTATAGTTTATGGCGTCAGTTTTTGGGCCTGAATTGAATGTAGGGAATACGCGAGAGATTTTCCTTGAGCGAGGGAACGTGCCAGACCGGAGAGAGTTATTAAACATTGAAGTGAACTCAGGAACGAATATGTCTGCATTCGTTTTTAGAATGGCGGCAGGAATACCATCAGGTCCACAAGAAAGCGAGGGCTTTAGCCGCTTGATACTGGTCCGCACGATGTTCTCATCCAGTTGGAAACAACCAGAGTTACCGCCCTGGGGACAAGGGGCGCTACTGTTATCACTGCCACCGCTAATTCCAAAAAAAGAAGAAAACTGACGAGCAAAGCAGTCGGCCACCTCCGCAACCTCATTGCCGTTGGAGTCTAGTGAACGAATAGATTCTTTAGTTTTACTAGATCTGGAATGAATGTACTTCCAGAAGGCTCCCGGTTGAGGGGTTCTTTAGCTTCTACTGACGTCAGCTACGAAGCATGATCACGCTTGTGCAATATTTTGCATAAGGCACGTAGGCGCCGAAACTCCTGAGTGGACTGGTTCGCACCAGAGCGCTTCATCTTTCTTTGCGCACGTTCTGTGAGTTTAAGGGCATCCCGCAATTCAGAAGAAAACCAGTGTGGAAATTTGAACTTCTTTGGTAAATATTGCGAGATGTATTTCTTCATACGCAAATGTACAATCGCAGTAAAACGGTCAACTTGTTCATTGACATCAGTTTGGTCAATGACGGTCGACCAAGGGGCAGCAGAAAAGTAATCATACAGCCCAACGTTATCTCCCCGGGCGAAAGCGTAGTGAGGTTGCGTGTTGCAGGAACTTACAGAATGGTGGAGCATTGTGGGAAGTGAACAGGAAATAGAAAGAGGAGGATGAAATCTGTCAGGTCTAACTATAGGACAATCGGAGTGTGACACACTAACATCATCAAAATTCGAAAAACACAGGTCCAAAATGTTTCCACTGCAGTTTTCTATGTGATTATGCTGTGCCACGGAAGTGAAAGACGAAAAATCTAGTAATCTATTACCCATCTGTTCAATGTGGTGGTTATGGTGGGAACAGGATAGATGGCTCCACTGAACGCCAGGAGCTTTAAAGTCTCCAAGAAGGAGGACCTTGCGGTTGCAATGAGTAATAAGCTCCTGTTCAATGGAGGAGACTAACTGATTGAATGCGTCAGGAGCTACATCAGGGGGAATGTAAAAAACACCAACAAGAACTTTTTCAGTTTTAGAGATAAGAATTTCAACCCACACAGAGTCATCTGCGTTCTGAATATCACTACAAAGCACACTCGGGAGAGATTTGTCGACGGCAAGCAGGACCCCACCCTCTTTTTATTTGCTTCCCGTCAAGGCACGATCACTACGATATACATGGTAATTTTGAGGGAAATAATCACTGGACAGGATATCAGAGCACAACCAAGTTTCAGAGATAGCTATTAACGGAAAAAAAGAAGCCAGAACAGTACCAAAGAAGTCAGTTGCCTTGGTACGAAGACCGCGCACATTCTGATAAAACACATCCAAAGTACTAGTCATCATTGCTTTTCTTATGTGATGCGCTCAGAGCTGTGAAGCATGCCTTCGCGAAACATGCCGCGAAACTCCTTAAAGAGGCAGTCTTTTGGCCAAACAGCGGGGTCATTCAAGCGCTCGAAAAAATCTTCACTGACGGAAATATAAAAGGATGCGTACGTGTCAAATTTAGTCTTCAGTCGTCGGCAGCTCAAGGACGAGACACCTAAGGTTGACAGATGGGCATTAAGGCTAGCAGAGGTGGTGGATGGGGAAAGCTTTGAGACGAACATAGCTTTGGGGCGCTTCGGCTGCGGAACGACGACGAGTCTACATGTGTCCGATGCACCTACACATGCCCGGCTTCGGCGCTTCTTCTCAATAGTAGGAGGGTTACGGTCAAGCACAGACACAGATTGCACCGCGGAAAGTGGGGACGGAGTGGGAGGCAGTGTCGGAAAAGCCGAAGACACCGACTGCAGCGGAGCCGACGTAGCCGACGGCGACACTTCCTTGTACACAACTTGCGTGAAAGAAGGCTTTTCCGAGCTGCGGCGCACTCCATCCTGCAAGGCAGGGGGGCGGCGAAGCAATTCGGCACGCAAGGAGCACACCTCCGCATGCAGCGAACGAAGCAACCACCTTCGCATAATGGGCGCGGTCTCCCTCCCTCTCTTGACGGAGACGGTCGAAAGAGCGCGCGTTTTCCCGGCGCATGAGGTCGTTGTCCTCCCGCAGCCGCCTCTACCACCTCCGTCGAAAATTTGGCTTCACTACAAGCCCGATCGATGTGGGCCCGCCGCACAAGATCACTGAGAAGGTGCGCTCCAGGGTGAAAGAAGAGGAACGCGCTCACTGGCAGACCACAATGCACCAAAAGTCTACCCTGGAACTGTACCGCAACCACAGGCAAGATATAGGCCGGATGCGTGTCTACGACAACAGCAGCGGCAGCACACTCCTCTTCGAGGCCCGTGCGGGGGCACTGCGCACGCTGCTGTACTGCCGGCACTACGACAGCACACCAGAGGTTCAAGCAGCAAAGTGCAGGGCATGCGGCGACCACGAGGAAAGCATGGAGCACCTGGTGCTGCACTGCCACAAGCTGCGCCCACCCGCCAGAGTCAACGCCACTATACAACAGGCGCTAGGGTTCGAGGACGGCGTCGACAATGCCATGGACGTACACACGACGAAAGAGCGACTGCAACTCTGGCAGCGATCGGTTCGGCTGGGTGCGGCTGTGGTGACGGTGCAGTGAACACACGAGTGAACTGCAGTGAATGGTGATAGTGCAGTGGACGTACATACGCATGCAGTGTACCATATGCACAAGACTGCAGGAAAACTGCTACCTTTAGCTTTCTCGCTGGTGGGGACGGTGCAATGACTTTAGGCATTCAGCCGGTTTTTTTTTTGTTTTTTTTTCTTTTTATGTGTATTTTGTTAACTTTTTCACCTGGCTTGGACATTTCGGTGTCCGCCCGATACAAAGGGTTTCTGGCCACAACGATCATCATCATCATCGGGCCACTTGGTCGCTGAGGAAAGAAATTGTGTCCAGCGCGTCGATGAGGAGTGCGCGAAGACCGGCAGCTTCGGCGTCAAGGTCAACCGGCTGGGACGGCGGGGCCGGGGCCTTCTCGACGACGGGCGGCGAGTCTCGTCGAAGGAAGCAGGGGGAAGGAGCCCTGCTTGCGGACGTGCCGATGTCGTCGCCAGCTCCGCTAGGCCTAGCCGCCACCTCAGCCGTTTCACAGATGTTGCACTTGAACGGCCGAGCACCAGATCTCAGGAGTTGAAGCTCAGCGTCCGGCCACACAACACGCATCGCGCGCACGCGTTTCTTACAGGAAAGGCAGCGGAAAAACTAATAATAATAATAATAATAATAATAATAATAATAATAATAATAATAATAATAATAATAATAATAATAATAATAATAATAAAAATAATCTTTATTGCCAACACAGACAAGCATACAAAATAAGCGGGCCTGTCAAAGCCTATTAGACGGCTTGTGGGACTAGGCCCGGCAGGATCGGCTGGGGCGAAGAAATTATTACAGGTAATAATAATCAATCAATCAATCAATCAATCAATCAATCAATCAATCAATCAATCAATCAATCAATCATGTTTATTTACGTGCCCAGGAACAGCCAGAGGCCTGAGTGCTGGCGCATGGGTAGTTACATGAAAACAAAATACAAGAAACATATAGCAAGAAACAAACAAGCGACAAGACACACAAATTGAAGTAGTGAAAGTGACAAATACAGCACAGGCGGAGCCTAGGTACAGGTAAAAAATAAAAAAAGAAGATGGCTATGTTGCTCTGCCTGTCGTAAAGGCCACACGACAGGCAGAGCAACAAAGTTTGACAGTAATACAACAAAAACAACGGAGTGTAGAGACAAATGATAATACGAACAAATGACACCAAACAGTTTCAAAAATAGGCAACTATCAGTTGGATAGACACAACCGCAGAGAAACCAAATTCCAGAAAAAAAAGAGCGACAGACATATCATAGGTGTTTAACATACTGTATTCAACAGCGCTGTGCGGTAAATTGTAAAGGATTTCTGAAAGATGTCAAGGCGTTCAAAGAAGCGATTGTAACAATTCTGTATTCTGCGCACAGGAGAATGATTGGAGTTGCGCGCAGCGGTCAAGAACGGGTGATGCGACCTGGTGGGCTTTTGTGGTACACTAAACTCTAAACAGTTAAGCAGGTCTGCGCATAATAATAATAATAATAATAATAATAATATTAATAATAATAATGGTAATCAATCAATCAATCAATCAATGTTTATTAGAGTGCCCAGGAACAGCCGAGGCCTTGGTTCTGGCGCACTGAGGAAGACAAAATGCGGCACTAATATACAGCAGAAACTCACAATATAAACAGTCAACGAGAAGAACTAGCGAAGAGAAGAAAGAGCAATAAAACCCTAAGGATAATAAAAAGGTATACCAACCAAAATTAGACGATTAAGAAACTCTAATGGTGGACCAACGGGAAAAGTATGTGGAACAATGGTCACAGCATTTGGGTGAAGCAAGCAGACATAAAAACATATTCGCAGATATAGGCGAAAACACAAAGTTTCAATTAAACATGAATGTATGGAACAAAATAAAGGAACTGATTTATGAAATTACAGCAACAGAAGATGGAAAGTACCAGACACATCAATAATAATAATAATATAATAACAAGCTATTGACTTGAGAATCCCTTACAAAACTTTTTGAAGTATCTGCTCATTGCAGTTCTTTCGATTATATTTATTGCAGTTCCGATTGAATGTAGAGGTGCCACAATATGTGCAAGCTTTCTTCCACCATATGTGACTCGGCGTTGCACACACATTTTATCTTGTTTAAAAAATAGCGCAGCTTGCAGTGCCTGCGAAAAAGCTGAGTTGGCGGCCCCTTCCCTTCGTCTGAGCTCTGGCTCGTGCATCTTACATTTATTTCCGAACTTGCCCATGAAAGATCTCCAAGAGTGGCAGGCCTAGATCATTCCGTTTTCAGGCTTTCACATCTCTCCCAAAGTGGGCCACGTTAGCCCGCGCTAGAACTGGCGGCCGAGTCTAAAGTCAGCGCCCGCGCTACGAATACAAAGGAAATGCGGTACACCCAGAATACGACGAGAGCTCACTCAGTACCCACAACGCGAGGAACCCAGGTTCGATACCGATCGCGGCCAGGGGCCCCTTAGATGCTGGGGCTGTTGACGTCTCCTGTCGTCGTCGTTGTCGTCGTAATCGTCGCTAAAAGCGTCGTCTCACGTAGTCACGGCGCTAAAACACCGGGAAAGTCGCTTACGCCTAGGGCTAGAACGTAACGTGTAATAAAAAACACCGGGACACTCGTTTACCCCTTGCGCTGAAGCGCTTCGTAACGCGTACGAAAAAACACCAGGACACTAGTTTACGCCTCGCGCTAGATAGATTCGTGCTTCAAAGGCAACACTTTTACAGCAAAGCTGTATACCTCTACCTCCCAATGGCTTCATCTCCGTTGGCAAAAACACCAGGCCGCCAAGAATACACTTTTACACTGCATGCATCGCCCCTCCTTAGGTTTCACGTCAGTGTAGATGGCCCAGGATTTTTTTCATTACAATTATTGTTATTATGTTGTTCACTGCCGCTGCTACCACCGTTTCCCTCGGGCCTTTGGGGTGGCACAGTGTTAGCTTTCCCGTTTCATGGCGTTCAGTGCCGGTGTTCGAGTCCCTGACCTCCCTAACCACAGTTATTTATCAGGCTTCGATGCTTTTTGGAGAGACTGACGGACAAAGCTCGGCCTGAACAGCTCTGCTGTAAAAATGACTGAAAATTTTCCATCCCACGCATGCGGAGAGCCCAAGGAAGATGTTTCAAGCGTGTTATTATAAATTGCCTGATATACTCTCGGCTAAAACGTGAACTGTACCACAAACAATACAGTAGCTAACGATATTATGGCGGGTCCAGAAACTAGTAGGTATATGGCCTGGCGCTGGCTGTCAAAATAAGGCTGTCTGTGCCTTCAATGCATTCCTTAACCCAGCAGGTATCCTTTCAAAATAATAACGGATAGTGTAAGGCTTTCGCCGCGAATTCCTGCATACGAACCCAGAAGGACCAACTAGACCTTGGGAACCTTTTCGACTTTGTCGTGTACGTGTGATTTCTTTATTCGGGTCTATGGCCCTTCGTTCACTGAAATGAAGTAGCCGGGGTTTGCTGGCTTCCAACCCTCCCTCTGAATAAACCAGTTAGCCCAGCTACCTACCTATTTTCTAAAAGACCTAGATGGATTTCTATGCAAAAAACGTTCAACATAGCTTTACTGAGGCCCAGGATTCAATACATTGCATGGCGTAGACTGCATAAACCTATAGTGTCGAAATATTGAAAATATAAACGATATGATGTTTCCTCGAATGTGTACCTTGTAAAGAATTGGAAAATGAAAATTCGCTAGATAGGAGGATACAGAAGTTATAGCAACCAACACACAAAGTTTGAACGTGATAGCGAACAGTGTTTGCGAAAAGAGAAAAAAATCCCGGACCATCTCCGCTCACGTGAAACCTGGGGAGGGGCAAAACATGTAGTATATAACAGTATTCTTGGTGCCTTGGCGTTTTTCCCACGGAGATAAATCCGTTGGTGGGTAGAGGTGTACAGCTTTGCTAAAAATGTCTCGTGTCCTTGAAGCACGAAGCGTTCTACTGTGAAATCTCGATATAACGAACTTCAGGGGACCGTGGAAAATTGCTCGTTATTCTGAAAGGTTGTTATAGTGAAAATCGCACAATTTAAGAAAACAAATAGTTTTTCAATGCCTAAAACGACCTACCTGTAAATCAGTGCATCCTTGGAGTCATTTTTCACGAAAAAATGCACTAGTGATCATAAAACAATGCCCGTTTATTTAAAGTGGTTATTGATTTTCATCTAGCGCGAGTAGCACAAGCTTCCTAGCACGAAGGACGCAAACTCTTACACATTCCTGGGGAGTGAATCAGTGGCCGTGCGGTTTTTCCCCGGACATGTGCGGAGTTTTTGTATGCTGTCCACCACATCCGCAGTCGTCGCGTGCTCGTCGTAGTCTTCGAGTGCTGCTGCGGCACCCTCAGAGGCATCGTTGTTCATGCCGTCCTCGCTGCCATCTTCACTTCTTCATCCTGAACGCTCACGGTCTGGGCAATGTCCTCTGTTGTCAGCCCCGCTGATGTCCGTGAAGATCCAGCAAGCCACGTGAGCAGCGGCGGAACGTAGAAAAAGTTGGGGTGAGCGCGAATAGCGCGGCCGCGGCTTTCGGGACGGAGAAGGCTACCCATGCTTCATTTTTTCTCTTCTCCTCACCTTTTTTCTCCCTCTTGCATCGGCTGCCGCATTCCGCGGAGCAAGTTGCAAGACGTCCTCTTCTTCGCTGCGCTTTGCCATGTCGTTTACTAGCACACTGCCCCGGTTGCCGCGATTGTTTAACGGACTTCTAAGAGTCTCCGGCCTTGAAAATATGAGTTCGTAGTACTGAGGTGTTGTTAACATGGCACGGAACTAAATAAAACGATCGTTATTTTGAAACGTTCGCTATTCTGAAGTACGTTGTAGTGAAATAATTTTGCATTAAAACTATAAGCAGTCGGCGTGGGATTTCTTAAACGCTCGTTAATCTGAAAAGTTCGTTAATGTGGTGTTCGTTGTACCGAAGTTTGACTGTAGCGTGAGGCGTTGGAAAGCGAGTGCCCCGTAGGCTCTTTTAACGCGTTTTACCCACAGGGATGAATATTTCTAGCGGGAGGCGTTAGAAAACGAGTGTTCCGGTGTTGTAGCACCATGACTACAACGACGACAATGACAAGGACACTCCGAAAGCTCGAGTCCATAATGGGCTTCCCTCATAAAAAAAAAAAAACATCAAGCAAATACACATGACCTAGTACAATGAAGTAATGACTGAAGATCGGCTTAACATACAGGAGAGCGATTGCGAATAAAACAGAATCAGATCATTGGCTCCAACCTACCATAAATGACATTCAGTGTAGCAGGTTGCAAACTAAACAGTATATATGAGGACGCTGCGAGAAACAATAGCTATTAAATTCAACGCGAAATATTCTTGCACAGCTGATATTCAAGGCGAAACCCTTCAACCGTGTACATAAAATTATAGCGGTGGCTTCAAACAAGTAAGCCTACAATCAAGTAACGCGCGGAAATAAACCGCCACCACATAAATGCCTTTTTAGCGGACGGTGTTTGGTAGAAAGAGGATTATGTCAAGACGTTTCGTTAAATTAAATCGTTCACGTTTAGAGAAGTGTCTTTTGCGTGGATGGACAAAAGATAAGCGAGGTTGTTGTATTATCTTCAGGCTTACTGCTTTTAAAGTTGGTATTTCGACAGCAATCTTGTGTTCTTTTGTTGTAGATTGGAGCTGCCGTTGACGCTCATTTATTTCTTTCAAAACAAATTTACTCGTATGAAGGGCTTAGCTCTTTGGGCTTCTGCGGGATAGTTGCATGCCTTTTCTTAGCGGGGCAAAAATGTTTGCCTTGTTTAAATTCCTGCCTTGGAAATGCTCTATGCAAAGACGGCTCCAGGAAATAAAAACAATCATAACCCCTGTCATTTAACGAGAAAGATGGCTGAAACACGAAGCTTTTTCTTGTTGAAATGAAGAAAGTGGGCACTTGCGATTCATTTCTTTGAATTTGATTTATTTAGGTGTTAGAGCGGCTCGGAGTATAATCAGATGGAGCGAGCACGCAATTCTCAACTCAAATATCAGAATTCGCAATTCTCAAGAGATGTTCTTGCTCGCAATTCAGCGTTATTTTAGGCCAGCGGATGGTTATGCGGCCTTTCCAAAAATGTTTATTTATTTGTGGAATATAAGCCGAAATATTTGAACCTTTCATTCAATTTGATTGGTTTTACTTCTGTTTTCTAGGGATCTAATTTATAGAACGAATCAATGACATCCCATCGTGTTTTTTTTCACTGGTTTCTTGTAACGACTTATTGCCGTAATTTTTTGATGAATGGTTTGAGCAACCTGCGACAACAGTTGAGTGATATAGCGCCACGGCCTGCGTAATTGAGGTGAGTGCGTGTTGAAAAATCGTTTATAAGAAAGGTTAATCAATGAGGGGTCTGTCATCAGGCTTCGTGCCACCCGTGTGCCGTACACTTTGCGGACACTTGAAAAGTGTACGGCCGGTTAGTCGCCGTGATCGACGTCGAGTTCGACTTCGACGCTGATTGAGCCAAGAACTTCATTTTCCTGTGGGGCGGCCCTACGTTTGTCGTTGGGGTGGCCCCTCCTTCTGGACGTCATCTACCGTGCCGCCGACTGGACCGCCTCTTGGACATTTAAGGACACATCATCATGACATCTTGGGAGGCGGTTCAGCCACCGCCCAAGGCCCATGTCTTCTACTTCACGGCCCCGAAGGACGTCACCGTAGATTACCTGGTGAACGGCCTCGAGGAAATCGTAGGCCGTTATGGCCTGGACACCCTGATGCACCTGGATGGATTCAAGTTCTGCGCAGTGGCTGCTTCGGCTGTTGCTGCTCGCAAGATCGCCGAAAAAGGAGCCATCCTCGTGAACGGCGTTTCGTATCCTGTGGCCTGCATGGGCCCACGGGTCGTTTGCGTGGCGGTGTACCGCTTGAACCCCGTCGTTAGCCACGCGGATCTCGCGGCAGCACTGAGGCCGTATGGAAAGGTCCTCAACGTCAGCCAGCCGGCGTGGAGGAGTCTTCAGCACATCAAGACCGGCATGCGACTCTTGAAGATGGAGATGGCCAAGGCCATGCCTAACTTCATGAAGATACGAGGGTTCAAGGCCCAGTTTGAGTACAAAGGTGTGCGACGGGTATGCCCCGTTGCGGTCAGAGCGGCCACCAAGTTAGCAACTGCAAGACCGTGTGGTGCTGCCGCTACTTGGAGTACGGCCACGACGAAGCCGACTGCAACGTGAAGTGTCGTCGCTGCAAGGGCAACCATGCAACCACCGACTGCCTGCGGCCCCGGTCCTACGCGAACGCTGCAAGCAATTTCTCCGAGACGCCTTGTGCGCCCCCCAGTCAGCAGGCTCTCGAGAGCGCAAGTGAATTTCCTGAACTACCCCGCGCCCTCTCCAGCCAGCCAGAAGAGACGTCAAGCGGGAATATTGAGGCTCTCGGAAGCGCAAGTGAATTTTCCGAACTACCCCAGGTCTCCTCAGGCCAGCCGGAAGAGGCGTCAAGCGGGAGCACTGCTCTGGGGGACACCACGGCGATCGAGGAATCTCCTAGCGACAGCCAAGAAATGGACCTCGAGGGCTACACTTAGCCTTCGGAGAAGGCGATTGCACCTGCTGGGGAGGCCACGTCATCATCTTCAACGGACACGTCCCTCTTCACGAGTCTCAGCTCTACCGAGAGCAGCGACACCGCAGAGCAGCCTCAGCGCGAGCAAGGGCATGCGCCGCTCAAAAACACCGTTCTTTCTGGAACCTCCACCGTTATTTCTGGAACGAAAGGAGAAAAACAAGCCCGGAACCAGTGCCAAGACAGCACTCGCGTCAAAGCCCTCTGCCGCAGGCCTTACGCCCAGCACCAGTGTTCTGCTTCCGCCCAAGATCAAAGACCCCCGCCTAGTCAATCCTGTCAGCCAGGTCGCTGACCTACTGCGCTCGACAACCTGCTACCCATCTCTCTCACATCGTGGGGAAGGTGGTCGAACGCATGGTATTTAAGAGACTGCAGAAGCACCTAGACACCACCCACCAGATGCCACCGACCATGTACGGTTTTCGAGGGCACCTTAGCACGCAAGACGTCCTAGTGCTGCTGCACGAACTGTTGATCAAAAAAGCCAAGAACCACACCCCGAGGGCGATCCTGGCGCTCGACCTCAAGGGAGCGTTTGACCACGTAACCCACGACAGCATCCTCCGTAACCTGTGAGACAGAGTGTGCGGAGAGCGAACGTTCAAGTACGTCCGGGACTTTGTCAGTAATAGAACGGCAAAGATTAAGATCGGGGACGAGACGTCGCGGCCGATAGCGCTGGGGGACAGGGGCACCCCGCAAGGGTCGGTCCTATCACCCCTGCTCTTCAACCTGGCGCTACTCCCGCTCCCAGCCCTGCTCCAAGGCATAGGGGGCATTGACCACGCTCTCTACGCAGACGACATCACCGTGTGGGCGTCTAGAGCGGGGTCGGAGAGTTGGATGGAAGAGACCCTTCAAAAAGCAGCTGGCACCGTACACGACTATGCAAAGACATGCGGTCTCGACTGCTCAGCACAAAAATCAGAGCTCCTAGTCATAAAGCCCCGAAGAAAGAAAGAAGAGCAAGAGAAGGTGCGTATTACCATAGACGGGACGAACATAACGCCGACCACGCAAGCCCGAATTCTGGGAGTGATCTTCCAGAACAACGGCAAGGCGGCAGCGGCGCTAAGCAAGATCAAGACCACCACGGAACAGGTCACGAACATGATACGAAGGGTCGCAAACAGGCGAAGAGGACTGAAGGAAGACGACGCGCTCACGCTGGTCCAGGCCTTTGTGACGTCGCGCATCGTGTATGTGGCGCCGTACCTACAGCTACTCAAGAGAGACAGAGATCAACTGAACGCGATCCTGCGCAGAGCAACAAAGGTGGCAGTAGGTATCCCGTGCCACTCGTCCACCGAGAAGCTGCTAGGCATGGCCAAACACAACACGGTGGAAGAGTTGGTAGAAGCTCACCTGTCTACCCAGAGAGTGCGGCTCAGCCAAACCTCGGAGGGCCGAACGGAACTGGCCAAGCTGGGCTAGCAAGAGGCCGACCAAGAAAATGGGACCTTTATCCAAGCTTTGGGCTCAGAAAATCGAGAGCAAACCCCTGGCCAGAAACATGAGACCGGGTCGCAACGACGGGCGCAGAGAGGCCAGGGTCAAGGCCCTCATCGAAACCCTGAGACGAGGGGAAGAACAAGATGAAACGGGGATCACCCTCTACACGGACGCCTCTCTACCCAAGTTTTCGACATGAGCCGCGATATCGGTCACAACGCAAGACGCGCTGGTGACGTGCGCATCTGTCAAAACGGCGTTCCCGGAAGAAGCGGAAGAGGCGGCAATGGCCTTGGCGCTCACGCTGCCTAACGCGAGCAAAATAATCACGGTCTCGCAAAAAGCGTATGCCAACTATAGAAAAGGGCAGGTGTCTCTGACGGCACTCAGAATACTAGAGGGAGGAATGCGCTGCATACCCGAGCAGAAAGTCGAACTGATATGGACACCGGCTCACTCAGGGCTGGAAGGCAACGAACTCGCCCACCAGATTGCCCGAGAACTTCAACACCGGGCAGACGAGCACGAGCCGCAGGCCATAACGACTTACAAGGACATCACCAGCCACTACAGGGAAGGCAGACGGCGGTACCCTGACCCGCATAAATTGCTCATCAGAGCGCGCCAAACGATCTATAGGCACACACAAGCAGGATCTTTTCCGCACCCCTATCTCCAAAGCAGAATGTACCCCGAGATATACAAGAAAGAGTGTAGCTTCTTTGGGCACGCTCCGGCACGTCATCGGAGAGTGCGATTTCACCGAGACAATCCCCCCACCCCTTACCCAACCCTCCACCACCCTTCCCACACCCGTTAACGAGCGATGGGAGACCTTGCTAACCAGCCCCGCCTTGGAAGACCAGCTCTTCCTGATCTCTAGGGGCCAAGCAGCCGCGGAAGCATATGGTTCCCTTGAAGAGGGAACCGCCCCATCCGGCACGTAGTCGCAGCAATTTTGTGCGGCTAAATAAAGTTGTTCTCTCTCTCTCTCTCTCTCTCTCTCTCTCTCTCTCTCTCTCTCTCTCTCTCTCTCTCCCATCCCTCCTGGATTGGCCCGACGCGTCCAAGCGGAGTCTGCCTTCCTCCGCGTACTCAGGTGACGCGGATGACATTAAGAAATTGTGTGTTGAAGTGTCCTCTGAGGACAGCGAAATGTAGGAGGGAGCGACAACATTAACTAGCGCATTAATACCATCATGCTGGTACATTTTTTCCCTAACGCCTAAGGTTTCGGAAGCTTTGACAAACAGAGAGAGATAATTCATTATACACGTGCGCAAAACGTTGACGTTCTCTTCCTGCAGGAATGTAATTTCCGCTCGCCACGCGATGTGTTGGCTTTTCGCGAGCGGTTTTTAGTAGACGCATTTTTCGCATTGACTGATCGGGTAGCTTCGGGGTAGGGGTTGTTTTGTTGCGCGAGAGCCTTCGTCGCAAGGCTCACTGCACGTTTGGCTTTGACGGGCGCGTGCTTGCAGTAGATTTTCTGCTCCTAGATCATCGTGTGCGCGCCGTGGTTGTTTATGCACCGGAGCGACACTCCGATTCATCGGCGTTTTTCGCATCTCTAGATGCGTTCATGTTGGATCCCTACCCCACCTTTTTAGTGGGGGACTTTAACTGTGTTCTCGATCCCCAGCGAGATGTGTGCGGTCCTGGACAGGGTAAACCTTATGTCGGCGCGCGCGCACTAAAGGATCTTGTAAGCCAGTTCCAACTCCGCGACGCGTGAGTGCAGCTGCATGGTGAAAGGTTTGCTGCCACGTGGGAAAGGGGACGATCGGGCAGCCGGTTGCATAAGTTCTACTTCCCGCCGGAGGTCAGCCATTATCTTGAGCGCTGTGACGTTCTCTCTTTTCCTGCGGGCACTACGCGTATCTCCGATCACAAGCCAGTCTCAGCAATTCTAAACCTAGGCGACTGTATGCCACGTCACCAGATGTGGCGGATGGACGAGAGTTTGCTGACAGATGAGGTCAGTGTAGCCGCGTTAAAGGATGCTTTTCGACCACTGCGCCGCGACTCGACGAACCCACTACCGTGGGATTGGTTAAAGTCCGGCTGGCGCGAGGTGTTGGTCCAAGAGGGGAGAGCGCGTAAAGGCCGCGTCACGGCCACGCTCGACGATAAACTGTGGAGGCTTCGGATCGTCAAAAGGGGTAGCGCTTTAACCTTCACCATGCGTGACTACGTCAATGTTTTTAGGGCGCGATATGAACATCTGTTACGGCAGTCCTCTAGCACTGCTAGTCGTGCCCAGTTTTTAGGCCGGCCGGTTTCAGACCCATCCGTGTTACGGTACGTCAAATCAGGTTCGCTTGACGGACGTAGATTGGCTCAAGTGACAGAGGTTATGTTGCCGGACGGCTCAAAAAGCACTAATAGCGACGAAATTTTTGAGGTGTTCACGGCACATTTTTCTCGCCTGTTTACCTCAGAGAATACGTTGCGGGATGAATTCTTTGAGGAACGCCTAGCGACTTTTTGTGTAGCGCTGCCCCAGGTACCACATGACATGGCGAGCAGGCTTTGTGCGCCGGTTTTGGCAGAGGAGCTGCATGATTGCGTCAGACGCCTAAACGGCGCATCAGCGGCGGGTCCTGACGGCATCTCTGCAAGGTTCTACAAGACCTCTTTTTCCGTTGTTGGGGGCGCGCTTCTCGCCATGGTGGACGGATTTCTTCTTCATGGAGAGCGGCCGGAATCTTTTCGCGAGGGTCGTGTCGTACTGATAGCGAAGCCGGGAGGGAGCCCTTCGTACCCTGGTTCCTACAGGCCAATCACCCTTCTCAACACTGATTATAAGATTGTCGCGTCCATTTTAGCCTGCCGAATGAGCCATGTACTCCCGTGCATCCTAAGCTGCGCGCAAACATGCAGCGTACCAGGCCGGTAAGTTCTTTCATCCTTAGCCCTGACCCGCGACCTATTTGACTTCGCACCGAGAACCGGCATTTCGGTTGTTTCATATCGGTCGACCAGGCGAAAGCTTTCGACAGAGTGGAGCACCGGTACATGCTCGGTGTCTTAGGTCTCTACTTCGGCTAGCTTACTCGAACGTGACCACCCGGCTGCTTTTTAATGGCCTCCTCAGTGAGCGCTTCACAGTTACGCGCGGGACCAGGCAGGGTTGTCCCTGGTCCCCCTCGCTCTTTGCCCTATGCCTGGACCCCCTTCTGCGTCGCGTGGCAGCGTGCCCTTCCATCCGCGGCTTCCTACTGCCCGGTCAAGGTCAGATTAAGGTCTCTGCATATGCGGACGATGTGTCCCTTTTTCTCCGGGATGAGGACAGCTACCGAGCGTTTATACGGCTTTTTTTGGAGTATGGTGAGCTGCCTGGATCCCGGCTAAATAAGGGCAAAAGCAGAGCGCTACGATTTGGGTCACACCAGTGACCTTGCTGGAGACGTACAGTGGGCGAGGAAAGTCCGGGTGCTAGGTGTAGTTTTCCATGGCGCTGGAGAAGTTGCTCGTGAGACGTGGAAGGGTTTGTTGGACACGGCTGACAAACGTATAAGCATAGCGTCGACTTTCAAGCTGTCTCTCTCTGAGAGGAGCTATATCATTAAGTCGTGCGTGTCAGCGGCGTTCTTTTACGTGGCGAGGGTAGCCCGGCCACCTCGTGGCATAACCCGTCGGCTCGCCACAAAATTCTTATAATTTTTCTGGGCTAGCAAGACCGAGTCAGTTGCGCGCGCTTTGCTGCGTCTGCCCCGCAGCATGGGGGGCTTTAGCCTGCCATGCCTGAAAATGATGTCAAGTGTTCTAGCGTTACGCGGTGTGTGGTAACTGGTAGATGATGATGAGTACCCGGGGCAGGCACTGCTTCGCTACTTCGTGGGTACTGCTCGCTTGTTGTTTTATGACGGGCTTATTGCCAGACCTACAGCCGTGCAGCCGCCGGCTTTCTATAGGTACGTTGCTAAAACACTTAGAGGCTTTCAGTCGGCCAACCCAGATTTGGATATTAGAGCCTCATCTGCGACTGATATATGCGAGAAATTGGCTATTGGGCAACTGAATGATCGGCAAAAAGAGAAGTCTCGCGGGACCTGCTGGCAACAGTTAACGTCAGCGGTGCTTCCTGCAAACGTTCGTGATTTCGGGTGGCTGCGTGGCTGGAGAGACCTGCCGACGTGTGACCGCCTTGCAGCATTTGGTGTGGTTCGCTCTGCCCGGTGCTCGCAACGCGGACGCACCGAGACGCTAGAGCATGCTCTTTTTGAGTGTCGTGTGGCCGCCACATTCTGGGTTTTACTCAGCAGAATGTTTGAGCTTAGGCTGGGAGCCCACACGAAATCGGAAGACCCATTTGTCAGCTTTCTGCTGTGTGTGGGTGCCTTTGTTGCTTGGCCGCAGCGAGGTGTAGCCGACTTGCAGGCACGACCGCAGCGTGAGATGTACCCCCTGTTTTGGCGCGTTAGTATAATGGTCGTAGAGCACCCGCAGCATGAGCTGGTGGCGCTGGGGGAAGAAGCTTTCTCCCAGCGTTGGCCGACTCGTTTCATCAAGGTCGTCAGTAACACCGTGCAAGGGTGTGTAGTCCCTTATTAAGTTAGCATGCAACCCGCCTAGCATGCAACCCGCCTGGTGGGTTGCTGCATGCAACCCGCCTCTCCGCGGGCAGTGGTTGTTTTGTGCATATTTTTTTTTGATGGCTGTTGAAACACTTGTGGTGCCGTTCGCGTAACTTTGACCGTTGTGAAATTTGCTCCTTAAATTTTCCCAGGGGCGAGCGTCGGTGCCTCAAAACAGAGCTTCGGAGTGTTACTCTGCCGAATTAATAATTTGTGATCGCCTTTTTGTCGCAGCCTTGTCTGCTGTAAATTTATGCTACAGTTTTTAAGTTTGGCCTCCGGCTTCTCGCCGTCAGAATCGAGGAATGCGCATGGCAGCAGCCACCAGCTACGCTAGCACGACTCGGCTCGCCATCGGTGCCCGGCTGAAGCCTTGGTCGCAACCGGTCCGTAACTATACACCACAGCCGTCGCACTTCTATGATGCTCAGGAAAGGTGGCGCAATAACTCCCACCAAAATTCAGAAACAAATCGTCAGAGTATACTTGGCACATCACGAAACCGTAAGTCCGCTCAGTGCGCGAGAAAGTTCCTGGCGGCGCGTTCGAGCGCCATGTCCGTGCCGTGGGGCGATGGAAGGTCCGTTGTCAGATTCGGCTTGCAGCTCTTAAGAATGGTTGCTGTCGCGCATGAGATGTAGCTCTCGCCTTGCTTTAGGCGGCAGTGGCAATATTTCAAGAATCCGAGGCTGGGAACTTGACGCCTTGTTTTACACGCGGTAAGCGCAACGCTGGCGACCCAGCAGACAAGCCTCGTATGGCTTCTTCGGCTGGCTCAGCTGCCTGTACTGTAGCGAACACGCGTGCGATAGCCACGGTGCAGACACGTCTTCTCCTGCTCAGCTTTAGCGTTCCACTCTCATGTAAAAACAAGAAGCCGCGGCCGAGGACTAATCAAAGGGGTACCGAAGCACCTGTCTCATTCACATATGAAGACGGCGTAGAGACATGGCCGTGCGCGTCCGGCGCAGCCTGCCCCACAGTCTGCGGCCCGCCGCGTGGTTATTATTCTGCCTTCGAATTTTGAGGAAGATGTTCTGCAGAAGGGCGGAAAAAATTGGGCATTATGTAGGAAGAGAAACACAGTAGTGGCCTGTGGCTTTTTGTACTAGCTTCAGCGCTAAAGCCTGGGCATCAAAAACGTAAAACCCTAGTAATGTAACGCTTACAGAAGGAACGACGTTGCCTCTGCCGTTCTTCCGTAAACCTAACGAGTTACCGTTACAGTTCCACACAATTTTAATGGAACGGTGGCGTTCCTTCCTTCCTCCCAAAAGGAACTAGTTACAGGAACGGCGTTCCTTGGAACGCCGTTCCGTACAACACTGCGTAGTACCTGCGAAAGTCTCCGTAGGTTTCTCTTGACAGGAACGCCGAAGGTGAAAGGGGGGTGGATGGGGGGGGAGAGTAGGTGGCGGCCGAAGAGCCTGAGGGAAATAATTGAGAGGCTATTGTACAGGACACTTTAGACTCACCAACTTCACGTGCGGGCCTCGGCTCGAGGGGGAAAGGTCGACGAACCTAAATTCTAAGGAAGGAGTTCGGGCGCCCCGCGGGCCACTGACGGTCGTCATTGCATTGGCGTGGTTCATCATTTTTTGTTCTTTTGGAGGGGAGAAACTTGATGGGGTGGGAAAATGGGAGTGTAGACGAAGACGTTGACCAGAGAAGTCGGCCGGCTTGAGCCGATTCGCTGGCTGTCCCTATCCGCACGCCTCGCGCGGATTATTTTTAAAACTGTCCGCACGCCTCGCGCGGATAACTTTTAAAACTGTCCGCACGCCTCGCGCGGATAATTTTTAAAACTGACCGCACGCCTCGCGCGGATAACTTTTAAAATTGTCCGCACGCCTCGAGCCCGAATGGGCGAATGCAGCCAATGCAGTGCCGTGTGCCGAATTTCTTTTTCCGGGTGTTATTATGGACGCCCCAGTTTCTTCCGCACTCAACTTGGATGCTATCCGCGTGTTACGTTGTCGTGGCTGGTTACTTTAGTGTTCGCTAGTACGATGATTTCCTTACCAAGTGCAGCGTCGGTCTGCTAACGCTCGGCTTCGCGTTATGTGCTGTCCTGAGCCAGCCAGCTCACGGGTGAAGCCGGCGTGCTAAGCCCTCGTCGGAGAAACAGCGACCACGACGACACCGACCCATCTCCTGAAGAATCGAGGACGAAGTTTGCCATCGCTAGTTCTGCACTTCCTATCCTACAAGCCACGTTGCAGCAATGTGCCAGAGATCACCACACGAGCAAATGCCGTGCTGCGATATGGCGAATACTGTGAGGTGAAGATGATTGTGTGCATCGGGGCGTAGAGCTCGACGTACTACCACATTCGGCTTGTGATTGCGGTGACGGCGTAGCACATGGTAAATGCGCGAATGAGGTGGAACCGAGTGCAGGGTGCGTTCTCTGCGCTATAGCCCTTCATGTCGGCGCATTCGGCGGCTGAGTTCGATGCTTGCATGGGCAGCGATTGCTGCAGGCAGCCGTTGCAAGCAATGCGCGGTTGCACTAGTCAGCTACGGTCGCCTTGGCGTTTGTTTATCGCCCGAGGTTCTTTCTTTCAACGTAGCTGCTACCTGCGTAACATTGAAGGAAAAAAAAAACGTGATTATCGCACGGAACTGATAACCTGAGCATGCGTGTGTGGTATATTCTGTGCAGACCTTGAGTGCTTAGTATTGTTCTGCTGGTGCCTGCTTGCTACTGCGCGTATTAGTTTTCAGGCTAGAGGAACAGGCACAGTGCCAAAGCGATACTGAATCAAGTGTTCATGCATTGGTTTTGAAAACAACACGAGGGTACGTAGAATAACGCTCACAGCACAAAATAAAAACTAATGGAAAAAAAAAAACTAGGGCTGTTTGCTGTCCTTTAATGTGCCCGTTTTTTTTTTATTGTGTGCATTATGGTTTACCCGCTAGCTGGCCCCCTCATGTCCTAGCTGTGCTAGATGTAATGAGGCGTCAAAGACCCTTCGAAAACACTGCGTATGAAAAATCAGTCGACTTCTTGCCTATAAAAATTTAGTTCTAAATTACAAGCGCTCCATTTTAAAGCACTCGCTTTTGTGGAAACTGCTGTTGTGAGAAGCGAGTCTGATGCATTTAAACAACACACATCATTGCCACATTCTTGCTAGGTAGGGCACATTGTATGCACTGCTATTATGAGTGCGTTAAAGCATTATAAAGGTGGTATTCATGCCGAGAGAAAGAGAGAGAGAGAGAGAGAGAGAGAGAGAGAGAGAGAGAGAGAGAGAGAGAGAGAAATCTGTACTATATAGGCAGCCATAGTCCAGGTTGCCTGGCCGTCTCCTAATCTTCATTAGAGGACGGCCAGTCTGCAAATCTCACAGAGTTCCTCACTAACCCGAATGCCATGACCACCAGAAGTTCTTGCATCGACTTCACGTCCACACCATGATCCGCGCTCAGCCAGTCTTCCCAGAAAGCGTGTGGTGGCAGGTATAGTGGATGGCACCCCCAGAAGAGGGGTAGTACTGGTGGGGTGTGAAGAGCAGTTGGTTGTCGGTCAAGTGGGGCAGGAGGATTGCATTTATATAGTGGACACGAGGCTGGGCAAGAAGGGAAGGGGTTTGTGCATTTCGGACCATAGATGCAGCTTCACGAGACAGGGTGAGGTGGGGGACCCGGAAAGACTGCCTAATGCACATCTGCAATATGTGGGCTTGGATATACAAAGCTTCTCAGCAAAACTGTACACAACTCAGGATCTGCTATGATGCCAAAGAGGGCACTGACAAGCATTTCATCACACGAGTTCTTGGTGTGTTACGTCTTTCCTTTGTCATTGTTCCAGCCATGCTGTTTTTTCCTGTTTTGCAGAACCAACACACTGCCACTGTTGTATATTTTATCACATGATGCGACATGTGTTGACCCCTAGCCAAACATTCTGTGTGCGTGCATCATGTGTCGGTCCAAATTTTTCTGTTCAATATACTCTATATGGTAATAGAGGAGCTAGAGCCAAAAGCAAACACTTCAAAAGCGGATAATTCCAACCTGTGCCACCAGCGTATACATTCACTCTTGAGAAGGGGAATTATATCACAGTCATCACAGTGTGTGCCTTTGAAAGTTCTTTCCAGAGAGGATGTATCCGTTAATCTTTTGTATTATGAGTGCATGAGACGGCACACATATTAAAAGAGTAGTTACACATAATGTTCAGTTCTTCCTACGAAACTGAACTGGGCCAGTCTTGTTAGACCATAGGCAGTAAAAGTGTTTCAAGATATGTACTCGCTCGTGTTGTGGTGTTTATCAATTTCCTTTTCTTGGGTTGGTGTTCTGCCTTTTTTTTGCACCGTTTTGCCTTTTGAATTCGTGCGAAGCTTGTAATTGTTTTATGAAACAGTAAAGTTCCAACTTCTGAAAGATTACATACACAAGAAGCTATTTGCATAGTTGCTCAAATTGGAAATTTCATGTCAGTAGTCCTTTAAATCACCTTTATTCTTCACAGGGGCAAGGAAGATCAGAACAGGGCTGCTTTCGACATATGTGCCTTAGTAACACCACTCTTCACTCAGCACAAAGGAAAAAGTAAACACAAAATTTCGTTTCAGGTTGCTATAAAAGGACCATTACCTTGTTCATAATTTTGTAATGAAAAGGGAAATAGGTGACATCAGTGCCAGAGAAAGGTGCCCGGAAATTGTTTTCATTCATGTCAAGGGCGGGTAGAATGCAATAGCTTCTCGTGGTATTATGCAAAGGGAGGGGTAGTAATGTGGAGCCATATGCGTGATTGTTAAACACATTATTGTTGCATTTTATTGAGTGCCGGAAATACCACAGTTGAAACACCTTACATGATACAATTTTAATGTCGAGGCAGTGCTGTTGCCTAACTCACCGTGCTTGTGATGTCAGCTTGTGAAATGAGAGCAGCCTTAGTAACACTTTACTGAAAGAAATGCTGAAGATACACTAATCTGAAATCCACTTTCACTCGCTAGTAACTTTTTTCCGAAAGAAATTGAGCACAATAAAGCCTTTGCCCAAACACTATCATATTGTTTTCATTTTTTTTCTGGATCATGCTCCTCACCTTTTCACCCACAGACAATAACTCCGGGTGGTTGATGTTAGCCTCAACTGTAGCTTATGGTCTAGTTTTTAGGTGAAACTGTGCAGACATTTAGAGGGTGTTTTTTGGATGGAATCGGTGCAACAGAAACGAAGAGAGGGGAAGAAACATAAGGACGGTCGCTGGTCTAACAACTCATGTTACACATGTTGGATTTATCACGTAGCCATAGCTTTAGCCATGAAAAACATTATGGCTTCTGAGTGCACGACAAACTTTCCCACTGCACTACAACTAACCTGAAGTTGATATTTGAAAGTGTTCGGTATTTTTCAGCAGGCTATTCGACCGAAAATGGTACCCTGGAGCCAATGTGCAGCAAGTTCATACATAGTTTCACTAAGCCTGCCTGTGCAGAAGGAGCTAACATGAGGCCAAATGTGAAAAATATGCAAGATTTTTCAAGTGACAAAGATTTAGTCTCATCTATATGCATTAAGTTGACTTAATTCCTGAACCATATACTGGGTCTTTACAGTGACATTTCACCCATTGTCCACGGGTAGTCACAAGATTCTCCACACCACAGGAATACATGTGAGCAAGAAATGCCAGATTCCCTCTCGGGGAGTTCGTAGAGAGTCCAGGACTGATAATTGAAAACCCCTACCGTTGTTGCATAACGACTTCTGTTGAGCACTTTTTGGCTTGCAAGTTTTTTCTACTCCCCCTACACATTTTTTTCTTCCTTTACAGGTTGCCTTTTAGAGTAAAAACGGGAGACCTAAATGGGATTGAGAAGAAAGTGAGCGAAAGGCTGGGAAAGGCAGTAAAGGAAAGGACAGTGAAGAGTAATAGCGGGAACGATGCAGTGCTATCAGCAGTCTCTCACACAGGTCAACAACCAATAGACTACCTTCATTGCACACACTGCCAAGAATGACCTTGGTCCCACAGTGGATGATCAGCACCATCCTCAGCAATAGGTCGGCCGGTCAAGACTGCATTTGTGTGAGAGGAGCTTCCTCCTCCTGGAAACAGCGCAAGGCAGGCAGCAGGACATTAGAGGGCAGAGATTTTTGAGCTGAAGAAAACAACAGCACCTGACGGCGGTAACTTGGCAAGCATCACATAAGGCGAAGGGAAAATGTGGTCGGCAAAGTGGTTACAAACATTCAGGCTGTGCTCTTGCTAATACCTGTATAGAGCATAGGGTTTCTTACGAATAACTTATGAAACTCTATGGTATAGAGATCTTGAACAGCGACCATGGATACGCTGACAAACTCAAAGCATCACCAAGCTACTTCAGGTGCTTCACTGTGTTGATTGAACTAGCATACACGTTATCTTGGGTCGTACAATGCTTACAGCATTGACAGCACAACATACGTCTAAGAGTACAGGTGACGACGTCTGGGTGGGTGAGGTTGCGGGGGTGATTCCCCCTCCTCTCAGCGGAATGGCTACTTCTGTGTGCAACACAAAGTGGGCCTGAGAAATAGTAGCAATGGCTGTACACCACCACGAGGGAAGGTGTTACGGTCAGAGAAGGCTCGCTGTGAAAATGAGGCTAGAGCACCAAGGCCACTAGCAACTGGAGGAACTTCGCTCTTTTTTGCTCTCATTTACAAAGTTTACGCCGTCACCGCAATCACAAGACGAATGTGGCAGTACATCGAGCACTACACCCCGATGCACACAATCATCTTCACCTCACAGTATTCGCCATATCACAGCACGGCATTTGTTCGTGTGGTGACCTCTGGCACATTGTTGCAACGTGGCTTGTAGGATAGGAAGTGCAGAACTAGCGATGGCAAACTTCGTCCTCGATTCTTCAGGAGATGGGTCGGTGTCGTCGTGGTCGCCGTTTCTCCGACGAGGGCTTAGCACGCCGGCTTCACCCGTGAGCTGGCTGGCTTAGGACAGCACACAACGCGAAGCCAAGCGTTAGCAGACCGACGCTGCACTTGGTTTAAGTAAGAAAATCATCGTACTAGCGAACATTAAAGTAACCAGCCACGACAACGTAACACGCGGATAGCATCCAAGTTGAGTGCGGAAGAAACTGGGGCGTCCATAATAACAACCGGAAAAAGAAACTCGGCACACGGCACTGCATTGGCTGCATTCGCCCATTCGGGCTCGAGGCGTGCGGACAATTTTAAAAGTTATCCGCGCGAGGCGTGCGGACAGTTTTAAAAGTTATCCGCGCGAGGCGTGCGGACAGTTTTAAAAATAATCCGCGCGAGGCGTGCGGATAGGGACAGCCCGATTCGCTCTTTCCGGCGACACTAGTGACGCCGCGCGGAATTTGTCCGAAGCCGGGAGACGGTGATCGGCGGACCTGTCGCGCCGGCGGAGGCGGCCGGCGGCATCTGTGCGGCCTGAAAACAGTAATCGCAAGGATATTAATCAAAATTACAGCATAAATAATTGGAAAATATGGGCTGAACGAGCGTTCATATTGTCTCAACTTTTTTGAAGCTATAGAAGCTGCGGGTAAATGAAAGAGTTTTGGGCCTCATCGGTGTCTGCTGAGGAGAAAAACGAGTCTTTGGACCCGCCCGTGTGTATGTGGTGCTTAAATTATCCTTTACTAAATTACGGCTGCTGCATTTAATAGTTCTTTGCTGTGAGGGCGCCGATCTTGTAGGCTTTTTGTATAACCTTGTGACCGTCTTTCTTGGTTACATTCGCTGCCGCATAATGTCACCCTGTCTTCACTTATGTGTTGTTAATTGGCTCAATTCCACTGCTTTCAAACATATAAGCAAACATATAAGCAGCAGACATATAACATATGTGAAACATATAAGCATCAGAGGCTGTCCAGTCCGCTTGCTTTTATTTTCAATAAAGAAACAAATCAAGACTTTCTGCACGCGAAGGCGAGAAGCAGATGTGGGATGTGTTTATTGATTAATGAGAGAATAAATAAGCAGTTATGTTCAAGAGAGATGTTTTAGCAATAATTTTGGGTCTGGCAGTTTAAATGCGAGCTCTTGCATGCATTTGGTAGCCCCCGTTTTTGTTTTGGTAATATGCATTCACGCACTTAAAAATCTTACCCGCATTCAAATCAACATAACGTAATTTCAGCCAGGAGATTTCTCCTAAATCAATTGTCACAAGCCAAAAGTGCACCTGTAAAGTACTACCTATATTTTCATGTACACTTCAATATCATACGCCAGTGTATGCTACATGCACGCGTAAATACGTAGGCTTGTAATTTTTTTTCATCTAATGCTAACACGTTCGTTTGTATACCACTTGATACGACGTAATGAGAGCCTCGTCTTTGCGGTTTTACTGCCCAAAATCATACCTAGGTTTTCCTGTACCCAAGCAAAACACCGCAATACGCAAATATCGCCCGCGGATGGTGTGCATGAGCTTTCGCTTAGTATGCACACTATGCAGACGGGGAAAAAATGAACACGCCTAATGTAAGGCGTACACTGAGTTGACGTACACTGCAATAATGTCCCAAAACTTAGCGCTGCACATTCTGTAGCAGGGTGTTGCCCTATGAGGCGAGGTTGTTTTCAAACCACTGCAGTGAGGCCTAAGCCATGCACAGCGATTGCCTGGCACGCAGCGCTTTTTACACCCTCAAATGAATCGAATGTTGTCTCGCAGTCCGCAACGTACACTTGCGTTTATATTTCAAGAAAGTAGTTGTTGCAAGCAGAACTATGGGATTCAGGCCGCCACTGATGCTGGCACGCACGTTGCTACGGGGGCCCGATCACCGTCTCGTCCGCCATTGCTGTTTTCCGCAGCGCCACCTGTAGGGGCTGGAAAGCTGGCAGGTATGCCAGAGAAGAGAGAGAGAATAAAATATTTTTATTTCTCTAGCAGAGGCTGATCTGTGGGCCTCGTCCCGTGGAAGGCGTAGTCCGGGATGCCTTGACTTCTGCTGGCCGTCCGTGCTCGCGCCACCAACTTAAGCTGGATATCCGGGTCCTGTGTAGTTAACGTCGACTGGGTACGTCTTCGCCATGCAATATACGCAAACGAAGTTATAATAAACGAGTGATGACACAAGCAGTCATGATATCATGAGCCAGAGAGTTCAATCACGTCCGCATCGTCCCAGAGTCTCCCACGGGTCCCAGAGTCTCCCACAACTGCGCACTTGTCGAACAGGGGCGTGCAACCATGCTGCTTACACGCCCCTGTTCGACAAGTGCGCAGTTGTTGCCAAGCATAAGAATCAGCTTACGTGAGAGATAATAGAAGCTGACATGATAGCGAAAGCGGACCACGACTGTGTTAGTACTGCGTCTGTCGCGTCATCGAAGAAAGAGCGTGATTTTTTGAATGGAGTGTGACGTGTAAGATTGTATTATGACGTGGGCCAGTGGTCTTGTGTGTATATATGTCTTTTCGTCTGCTAATAAAACTGTTGGAAGCAGCGCCTTGTGTGTCCCACTCGCTTGTCCCTGTGTCTTAGCGCTTCAAGGTTCCGTCATACAATAATTATCATTATCATCAGGGAGTACAATGATGTTCACTACAGCTCCATGCCGCCCAGTTTTTGTGACAAGCTGATGAACGTGGAGACAGCTTTGGCTGTAAAACTGCAACCGGTGTCCATAATTTCAGCTTTAATTATCATTATCATCAGGGAGTACAATGATGTTCACTACAGCTCCATGCCGCCCAGTTTTTGTGACAAGCTGATGAACTTGGAGACAGCTTTGGCTGTAAAACCGTAACCGGTGTCCATAATTTCAGCTTTAAGAGTATAAAATGCCATTCTATAAACTCGGACGCGGCTTTGTATGCAGGCACTGGTTTAGGAAGCACGGGATCGCGGGCGTTTCGCGCGCCGTGCTGCGAGACGTCTACTTCCGGGGCTCGGTAAATGAGTCAGCTCGATCAGCCAGGTCAGCCGTTTTTGCACCACCAAAGCCACGTGTTGGGGGGTCCAGCGCAGGATTATGACTTTGTTGCGAGCAGGGCGGTATAGGAGAATTCGGCGAGCAGGGAAGTATATGTGTCCCGGCGCGAAATTTCGTACGGCCGTTTTAGAATGGGAGTATATGTGAGATGGGAGCGGTTGGTGTGTTATGGCCAGCGCTTTTGCCGCTTCCCCAGCCCTGTGGGGGTCGGCTGTGCGGGTGGTTGCTGCCGGTGGTGGGTCGGTCTCTCTCCTCTAATAATAGTGGCAGCGAAAGCTGGTCGGCGTCTATATTCTGCGGCTACTACGTAAATGGAATCAGGAAATAGAGGAATAGGTGTGTGCCAAAGCACGGTCGCTTCGTCAGGCCGCAGGATGCATGCGACAGGGGAGGTGGGCGGGATTTCGATATTTTCGTGGTGGGTAGAGTAAAAAGTGGGTTGGGGGGGTGGGGTGATGGAGCAGTGAGGCTCAGTTGGTGCAGGAGGAACAAACCTGTGGGGGTTGTGGATATACGAGCAAGTTTGCAAAGACGGTGGGCTTCGAGGAGCTCTCAACGCCTCCGACAGTTAAGGAGAGGCGGATTGTAGAGGTGTTGTCTGGAAGGTGAAGTGCTGCTCTGTATACCCTGCGCTGTAAAGCTTCCGATGTGTCGAATTCCGCTTCTGTAAGCTATAAGTAAGGAAGGGAGTACGCGAGGCATGAAGTGAAGATAGCTGTAACAAGCTGTACTGTCTCTTTTTCGGCCGCGGCCGGTGATCGATTTCCAGCTTAATCTGGTGGGAAGGGCCGTGGTGGCAGGGGTCTCCAATGCAGTCCTGGACTGAGGACACCACATTACGGTGCTGCCAATAAAGTTTATCCTTCTCCTCCAAGGGATAAGTGGGCGCGAGCCGGGGCTTGCACGCCGTAAAAGGGAAACAGCAGTGCAGTAGGAGGGTTGGGTGAGGGCTTTGAGAGAGGAAACGCGAGATCACCGGAAAAGGAGACAGCAGCGCAAGAAGAGGTAACAGAGCGTAACTTCAAAAAAAAAAAAAAAAACGTGTCCCAGGGTCCTTGTTCATATTTAAGTCTTAATCGTGGAAGGAGGACTGAAAGTCTGTAAAACTAATTTGATGTTAGCTGGACCTAAGGATGCCTATCGGCCTCCTCCCTCCCTACTGTGGAACTGTGATAGACCAGGTCTCTAATCCGCAACTGCTTCTGTTCCTGACTGCTGCCTGTGTAACTTTGGCGTTTCCTTCTCTTTTTTTACGTGTTACATTTGCTTAGGTTCAGCGCACGGGACCTTGCCCAACTAGTCAGGACATCTCTTTGAAGTTCCAAACCCAAAGTGCGTCCAAGCCTGCCCGTGTTCTGTACAAGCTTGCAATCCTTCACGTCACCAAAACATGACATTGGAGCAACTCTCCGTGTCGCTCATACTCCTTTCTTCAATTGTGAAAATAAGAGTTTCCTAAACAACATTTGCTGCCTCTAACAAGGCGCCTGGGCTTGCTGGCTACCCCAGCTTGAGCACAGTGCCGTGCATGCACAGTAGAAAAATTTCAAAATATGAATATAAAAGGGAATTTAGATGAAAAACTATGTATTAGAACATACCCTAACTCACAAAGATCTGTGGATACGAACGAACAAGATCATGCGAAAAATAACGTCGGAGAGAAAACTTGCACACGTGTGAACGGTTCCATCAAAAGTTCTAACGCTACGCGGCACGCAAGGGAGTAAATTCTGACTCCACAAGGCCAACCTCTCCCATAAACAAATTGTTTCTCAGTTCCTTCCTCCCAGGTGTGTAGGGACTGACACCCTTTTCCCGGGAAAACCCTAGACGGGGGACACCCCTACTTCCAGAGAAAAGTTTTACTGAAGAATGCTTGAAAAGACCGCCTTTATCAGCCAAAGATTTCCCCAATAACATCAAAGTTACCTCATCCTTCGAGCCGAAGTATTCAGCACCATGATGAAAAAAAGGCCATTTGCTTAAAGGTCCGCGGATTTCCAAATGACATACTGTCTCCATTTATTAAGTACGCGAAACTCAGTAATGCGTGGCTAAAAACAGCTTTATGGATGTGAAGGGGCGCACATTCTAAGCGTTCCGAAAATCCTTGGCCGAACAGGCGTTGTCTAATTATTCTGAAGGCACCAAAAGGCGGTAAGAGGAACGACTTGCGTCGCCATTATCGGGAAAAAGTTTTGCTGATAATGGTTTTTTTTCAAGAGTTCTTTAACGAAACTTTTTACTCAAAGGGGGTAGATAATATAGGCCTGCAAAGGAGAATCAGCACGTACACCCTTCAGGAAGTCAAGGTTTACACCCTTTCGAGGCTAATGTTACACCTTCAAGTGAAAAGTTGTGCTAAAGAATGCTTGAGAATACCCCCCTGATCAGCAAAAGATTTTCCTGATAACGGCGACGCAAATAGTGCCTCTTGGCGCCTTTCTTGCGTCTTTTGACGCTGTCGGAATGGTTAGGAGACGCCCTTTGAGGCAAAGGCTGCATACGGGCTCAGTTGAGAAGCATGTATTTCGTCTCCATTAGTACACCTGTACCTGAAGCTGAAATCGAGGCTTCGACGGACGCCCGTCTGGTCGGGAATGACATTAAAATACATAATAAACAAGACGCCGACCACAAGAGAAAATAAAACAATGACGTTTCGGCCCCCAGAACGGGAAGCCTTGTTCACACTAAAAGCAGAGAAAGAAAGCTAAGAGTTTAAGTAGGCTGAAGCACATGACCTAAACACCTTGAGTAGGCGGGGGGAAGATTGCCGTCAGCGCGGTTCAGAGTGTTTTTGTTTGTCTGTATCATTAAAGATTGAAGATATAGCCTAGAGGCGAAGTCCTTCTCGGTTGCGACAACACGTGCCTTGCCCCAGTCTATCTCATGGTTAGACGATTGTGCATGTTCCGCGAGGGCATTAGGGGACGCTTTTCTTTTTTTACGTCATTGCAATGCTCCTTTAACCGTCTTTCAAAATTTCCAGATTCTCCTATGTACACCCTATCGCAGTTCGCGCATGGCATTCTTGTCCATACATTGTGTGTGCCTGTGTTTGAGTTCATGGATGTAAGGAAGGTACGCCAACTCTCTCGTTTTGCCTCACGCTGCACACGCTTACCAAGTACTTCCGCCCTTTTAAATGATACAAGGTTATTGGATGTGGGGAACCGACGGAGGATACCCCACGCCTTCCTCTAGGACTCTCGCGCCCGCCTTCAGTCCTCATTCTACCACGGCGTACTCTGCTTGTGCGGGGCACCGCAGGAGTGGGGATTGTACTTTTCGGCGGCGTCGAGGATGTGCGCCGTAATGAGTTGGGATGCTTCCTCCACGTGTAGGCGGTTTCTGGATGTGTGGCGTAGTTTAGACGTTTCTGTGAATGTACTCCAGTTTGCTTTTCATTTATGAAACCTGTTGTGGGAAGATGGACTGCCTGGGCGATTACCTATAGACACGTTAGTGAGGTGGGGAAGTGTTCACTACCGTATTGGTCGAGATGTGAGTATGTATTGTGTCCTAAGTTATGGTATGTAGGCCGTTTTTTGTTAAAAAGGCATGCTGCAGAGAATGTAAGAAACTTTTCTATCAGGCGACCTCGGGCATCCGTTCTGGAGGAGCCCCAAAGAGAGTTGTGCGCATTAAGGTCGCCTGTGAGGATGTATGGTTCGGGTAGCTGGTCAACCAGTGCCTCGAAATCAGAACTCAGAAGTGCAAAATCAGGAGAGATGTAAATGGAGCATACCCTTATCAACCTATTAAATATTATCGTACGGATTGCTACAGCCTTAAGGACAGTGTTTTAAGGAGCACTGCCACGAAAATTTTATGTTACACTTTTATTGCTTTTATACCCGCGATAGTTAATTACATTGAATGGCCTGCAAATCGTTTTTTTCAAATTCCCGCGCTTTCATCCGGAACGGCGCATATGACAGAATCCCGGCCTGACCTCACCGCTTTGTGCGGACGTCACTGGCGCCCGCTGGAGACGGTGTTGCGCCCGCTCGCCGCTCGTGGGGCCGCGCGCGTGAAGTTACGTCCCGAGTTTTTGATGAGCGCTGTTGCGTCACTTCTTTTGGCTTCACGGGGTGATGTCACGCTGATGTCCATGTGCTGAGTGCCGCTCCGCGCGCTGCTCCGTCGGCGCGAAAAATGGGATCCAATTGAACTATGTTCTTTGCGTCGCAGGCTGCTCACATTTCAGCCAGGGTATTCTGTTGAGTGAAGGAAGCGAATTGTGCAATAATATTAACGCCGAAAATTGGTGTCAGTGCTCCTTTAAAGAGAGAGGTAGCATATGCTAATTATTTTCGGGAGACAATGGCCACACCGCCCGAAGAGTGTGTGCAGCCAACCCGGTCCTTTCTGAATACTATGTACCCGTTTAAGAAATTTGTTTGCTTGCAATTGCGGTGAGTTTCTTGGAGACACATCATACTTGGCTGACTGGCATGCGGAATTTGATACACATCGTCAAGATTTTTAAAGAGGCCTCTGCAGTTCCATTGGATCATGTTTTCTGTTTCCATTATTTACATTTAAGAATGACTGGTGTGTGTGTGTGTGTGAGTGAGTGAAACACTTTATTAAGGACGAGAGGCCATAAGGCCCTGCGGGGAAGTGAGGATGGGAAGGGGGACGAGAAAGCGAAAGGTCACAATTCACACAGTGTGTGTGTGTGTGTGTGTGTGTTCATATGTTGTCTTTCGGGGTTTGTACTCTCGGGAGGGGATTTTGGGCCTTTCTGTTGGCTTGGATGTCGGAGGCCGCTCCTCGCTCCTTGCGCTGCGTTGCAGGAAGGAAGGGCCGGACATCCATCTCCTCGTCAGATGTCAGAGGGGTGCCCGATGGACCGGGCCCCCAGGACTTGGCCCCCTTTCGGGGGGCCTTTCGTTCGAGCCGTTACCGCCGAGGGCATCGGGGGAGGGCGTCGGGGGCACCAGAGGTGGCACGGGTGGTGCGGTGGCGGTGGGAGCCGATGCGGGGCCCCGGTGTCCATCCTCTCGGCACCCTCCAACGTGCTGGAGGACGGGAAGACAGGGGCGGGAGCGGCATCGGTCCCGACGGAGACGGTTGGCACCACAGCCGCTGATGTCTCAGCAAGCGGTGTGGTGACGGGTCGGTCTGACTGAGGTGACCCAAAGGGGGGGGGGCGGCTGGACAAAGTCCGGCTCAAGGTAGAGAGTCTCTGCCGAAACCAGACGCCGCTCCGCCCCCCGCTAGCTGCGTCGGTGTACTTCCCCAAAGGGAAAGACCAGACATCGCAGACCAGGGACAGTGCGCAACAGCGGCACCAGCAAAAGTACCTACCCGAGAGGTGTTGGGAATCACCGGCCCTCAGGCGCGGAACGACAGCTACAGCATCGACGAAAATGGGAGATGAAGAAGATCCAGAGAGCCAGGGCCGAAGCCACGCCAAAACAGCAACGAACCGGCCAGCAGCGGATCACACAAAAATGAGCGGTTGGGCACGGGTCGCTAGTTCCGCCACCCCCTGCTTCGTTAGCAATACAGACACTTAAGAACGAAAATATTCATTAGCGTGAGCTGGAAAAGTTTCGCCCAGAAATTCGCACCATCAAAGCTGAGCGTAGCCTAGCTACACCATCCCCTACATAGGACGGGGATGCTGGCAGTGAGGAACCTATGATCCCTACACAAGATCTAGAAGACAGGCAGCAGGTAGAGAACACACCTCTGGAGAACCAGGGTGTCAGGGGCTCTATTCGAGAAGAAAACACACAGTTTGAACTTGCCCTGCTTCAAAAAGCAGAAGACATTAAAACCGACCTTGAATCACACATTCAGATCATCATTCAGAACGTCCTTCTTGCCACCTTCCAAAATATCAGGGAATTTTAATGGAACCCATAGACACGTGGCTCAATGCTTGGAAGGTCAAAATTAATCGGCGACTCGGGGAGAGTGGCGAACGCCCGGGCCCAGACACAGTTCGTCAGCGGACATCGAAACCCGAAGACAAATAATTAAGCTTATGGCGAAACTCAAAAAACGCGGGATGCATCCAAATTTTACAATGGAATTGTAGGGGTTTTAACAAAAAAGCAGAATGCTCTGTATCAATATTTGGAAATGCTTGAGACGATGCCAGACGTTATTGCGATGCAAGACGTTGGAATATCAGTAAAATTCAGGTCGTACAGTACACACCAGTTAGATCTATCCACCTGCATCCTTGTGCACAAACAATTCACGGCATCCACTATTGACCTCGCCTTAGACCGGGATGTTGAACACACGTTCGTTCAAATCTTACCCACCAGCCGGCTCCAAAGCGGCGTCTACGCGCTAAACATTTATAGCCGCCCAAGAAACCGGAAAGATACTTTTGCAGAAATCTTCCACAAAGCCATCCGAATTGCAGGAAGGTGACCACTTGTTGTTGTAGAAGATTTCAATGCTTACAGATATCAATGGGGGTATCATAAAGACATCAAGGGGCGAAAATTAGCGGCAAACATCGCAGGCACGGGCTTTGCCCTCCTTACAGACCCTTTTTATCCGACCCGCACAGGCAACAGTGTGGCTAGGGGCACGTGTCCTGATCTCTCCCTAGCTCGCAATGCAAAACATTATGCATGGATCAACACGGAAGGAACCTTAGGTTACGATCACCGCATCCTCATGGTAACGGTAGAGACGCAAAAATTGAGGCACACGAAAAGGCAGGAGAAACTTACGGACTGGACCAAATTTAGGGACTCAGATGTTCCGGTGCTTGATCAGGCAACGGGCTACCATGCGTGGGCTGCTGCTCTTATAGAAAGTAGAGATCAACATACCACCGCTTTACAGACGACTGAGGAAACACCGGCCATCGACACACATCTCATGCATATTTGGGAAGCCCGTCGGTCCCTCACAAAACGCTGGAGCCGCCAAAAGCTTAACAGGAAACTTAAGCTAAGGATAGCACGACTCACACAGCAAGCCGAAGAACACGCCATGTTGCTTGCTCGAAATAATTGGATCGCTAAGTGCAACTCACTCAGTAGAGCTCCCAGCTTGAGGAAAACCTGGTGCATATTACGATGTCTTATGGAGCCGAGCCGCACACGGTGTGAAAGTGCATGAAACCTCAAGCGCGCCTTTCGTTCCTTTTAAGGTACTAACCAAGAACTAGCACAGACGCTAGAAAAAAGTATTTTTGCACTGCATCGATCAAGACTAGGCCTCTATAATTTACGAAGGCACGGTTAATGAGGTTCTCGATGCTTCTTACACTTTTGAGAAAACAAAGGCAGCGCTTGCGAACTTGAGGAGGGTTCGGCCCCGGGCGGAGACCGCATCACGGTCGCTCTGCTAGCAAACCTCACCAAAAAATCTATTCAGGAGCTTACAGACTTCATCAACGCAATCTGGGATGGCGCCCCAATTCCGGACGAGTAGAAAACATCAATCGTACACTTCATTCCCAAACCTGGTAAAGAGATAAACACGGATAACTTACGGCCTATTTCTCCAACTTCGTCTGTTCGAAAACTCACGGAAAAGATGGTCTGCACGCGTCTCTCAGCTTACATCGAAGAACAGGGTCTTTTTTCCCCAACCATGTTTGGTTTTCGTGAACACCTGTCAACCCAAGACGTTCTCCTCCAGCTTAAACGGGAAGTGATCGACCCCCCTCACGGAGAACATGGGGAGAGGGCCATCCTAACACTAGACTTGAAAGGTGCATTCGACAACGTAAAGCACGGCAAAGTTCTTACCAACCTAAATTCCACGAATTTCGGGCACAAACCTTTCGTTATATTCAGGATTTTCTTCAGGGAAGGAAGGCGTAAATAAAATAAATGACACAATTTATGAACGCGTACAGATTGGAACTCGTGGAACACCTCAAGGGGTGGCGCGTTCCGCCCTTCTGTTCAACGTGGCCATGGTGAAACTTCCTGAGAGACTCAACATGGTGGACGAGGTCAGCCACGCTATATACGCGGACGATATTACTTTGTGGACGGCAAGCGGAAGCGTCGGAGAAATTGAGGAAACCCTCCAGTTAGCGGCTACTTTAGTGCACAAGTACGCAGAGGAATGCGGCCTCAAGTGTGCGCCGGCGAAATCCGAGCTGCTCCACATCACCCTGGACAAAGTAGAAGTACGTAAAATTCACATTACTTTGGGTGGCACTCAGATATCCGAAGTGGAGACCATCCGCGTGCTGGGCCTGCGAATTAATAACAAAGGCAATAACTCAGTTGCCCTTAACAAACTTAAATCCACGTGTGAGCAAATCAGCCGCACCATCGGTCGAGCATCAGGCATACACGGCGGTCTCCAGGAATGCGAGACGCTCCGCCTAGTACATGCCTTCGTCATCAGCAGCATAGCATATGCAGTGCCCTATCTCAAGGTACGACCATGCGATCTTAAGAAACTTGACATTATGATCAGGACAGTTGTTAAGAGAGCCCTTGGACTACCTTCTAAAACGTCCACCGAACGTTTAACACAGCTCGGGATGCACAATACCATCACTGAGCTCAGAGGCTCAGTACACGAGCCTAATCATGCGACTGTCGATGACAACTACTGACAGGCAGGTCCTTGAGGACCTCCGCATCGCTCTACCCCCTACCACTGAAGACAGAGCGGACATCCCTCCCGCTTGGCGCCGCAAGCTAATCGTTAAACCTCTGCCCCGTATTATGCATCCTGACCAAAACTTAGGAAGAAGGCAAGCCCGGGCCACAGCCATAGCAAAACAATATGGCACCCGTAAATGCGAGTATTATGTAGACGCAGCGGGACCCACACCGGAGGGCATCTGTACGGTTGCGGTCCTGCACGAGGGAACACAGGTGGATGGACTATCGGTGAAAACGAGTAAAATTGAGTTTGCTGAAGAGACGGCTATAGCACTGGCCGCCACTCACTCTGACGCAACGCACATAATGTCTGACTCACAACAAGCTTGCCGAAATTTCATCAGGGGTCGGGTAGCACTCCTAGCTAGAAAAATTCTCAGAAATGTTAATCCAGAAATATCCAACACCATAAAACAACTTGTATGGGTACCTGGCCACCAGGGAGTGGAGGGGAACGAGGCTGCGCACACAGACGCCGAGCGTATCTCCCCCGGAGTTCCTCTGACTTCCCAGGCTCTGACCGTACGCTCGTACCTTACCCGCTAACCACATTCTCTGAGGTCGCAACATACCTGCGCATCGGTAGGCAGGCGTTCCCGGTGCCCGCCAAGGGCCCGGATAGAACTGAGGAGTGCCATCTTCGCCGGCTGCAGACGGGCTCATTCTACAGCCCCTCAATGCTCAAACACATCAACCCGTCCTTCTCGGGTTCGCGTAACTTTGGCGGCCAGTGGGCAGATACGTATCATATGGTATGGGCCTGCCTATATAATTTGGGGTTAAAAGACAAAGTGAAGCCAATGAGGGAGGGCTGGGAGTCGGCCCTGTCCGGCTGTTTGGACCGGGAGTCTCAGCGGGCTCTCGTCCAGCGGGCACGGGATAAGGTGTCGGCACCCTTCGCCAGACAGTTTCGGGCCTTTTCCTCCTACCTCCCCCCCCCCCCCCCCTCAAAGCCTCATCGCATCGCATCGCGGCGGCCTCGACCAATGGACTCCCGGACTGAGGAACACCACCCACGCTAGAGAGGCTTAACCGCGCCTCCCTCCCTTTAACTCTGTCTGGTACATAATAAAGTTTTTCCTCCTCCTGCTCCTCCTGTGACTTTCAAGTTGATTATGTGTTTTTCCTGTTTGAACTTTTCGCAAGCACTGGAAAAGGCTGCATGAGACCCCTGGCAGTTTACACAAGTGAAGGTTGTGGAGTTGCAGTTTAATGTCCGGTGGTCTTGTGCTACACATTTAGTGCATGTCAGTTTACAGCGGCAGGAGTTTGTGCCGTACCCGAACCGCTGACACTTCAAGCAGCCGCGCGGGTTCGGTATAGGCCTCCTGCGCTGCCCAGGGGGCGCTGCGCAAGCGGCTTCCGGGCAGTACTTCCGGGTAGTACAAAGCTGCGGGGGTCCCATAGGATTCCGTGTTGACAGAAGCAAAATAAGCTCTATGCTCCCAATTGTTTTGCGACATGGTCACCAGGCCATCCCCGACGAGTCCGATCTCTTCTGGCGATCAACTTGGCATTAGGGGAAACAGCTTTGCAGCGCTAAATATGTTTACAGCGCCGACGAAACTGCCGGGACGGTGACGCCGCTCTGCCACTCGCAGGTTCACCGATCGATGGGCGTATGAAGTGAAATTTGAAGTGAGACTTCTATTTTAAACTAATACTCTAGGTGATGGACTTTTCAGCAACAGCCGATCAGAAAACAAGACTGACGCAATCGACGATGGTCGCGCTTTAAAAAGCCACCGAGTCCGGCAGACCGCTGGCTCCCCTGCTGCGGTGCGCCGCTCTTTTGCGTACCTGCGCACTATGCGTGCACTTTCATTAAACAGTGCTCGTTTGCGTCGCCATTACGAATACATGGTGCAGTAATAGTTTGCCGTTTTGTTGCGTGTCTCAGTGACAAAATTCAGCAAGCGTAAGAAGCGTGAAACCTGTTTTGCGATTCCGAAATTATGGGCCGCAAAACAAAGTGGTCGTGCGAACCGAGAGGCCGCTCGCTTTCCTTGTTTGCGCTCACTTTACTTAATTACGCTCTTGCTTCATATATTCCCAGTTCGCACTTAATAGGCTGGAATGAGAGTCAGCAACGTTTTGAAGTGTAACACCGAGTTGCATGCAGCCGACACGATGCAGGGCTGGATGGCAAATCGGGTGGGAGGGGGAGGGGCGCTTTGGATGCAAAGCGAAAAAAATCAGCGAATCGCCAATGTTATTTGTTAATAATCTGGCCAAGTGTGAAGATGGGGGAAAATTCAACTGGAAGCGACCAATTTTCTGTTCTTGTCTCGGTGTCTAACTCCATTTGAGGACAAAACTGGGGTATCGGCGTTCAGATTGTTAGCCACGAAGATAACCAGCAGAATCAGTGATGATCGCATGTAAATATTCTGGGCCGCACGCCGTGTATGCGGCTGTGTTATTTTATGTTATGGGAATATACACATTTCTGCAGGCAGCGGGCGTGCTATTTGGTGGTTGTTTTGCGTCCTTTAATAGCGCTTAATTTGTTTATTTGACGCAATGCCTCACCTACTCGCTAGTATATATGTACCCTGCCTTTTGTAAACCGTGCGGCGTAAAACGTTACGCAAGGATCATTTATTTTGCGAAAATGCGAAACGAAATTTCCACTAGTTTTTATGGCGGTGCCAGGCCAGCAGTGTCAGCTGAGTCAGCTTCGCAATTCTTGGGTTCGCTTGCATGCTCCAGCTGAAGCAACCTTTTGCAGTTACCTCAGGCTATAGGACGAGCAGCGTTCCGTGTTTATGCTACTCGTGAACTTTCCTTTGTCGACCGCACGTAAGAAGAAAGAACGGTACTCGTCGTCAGGAAGTTAGACCACCCGACCTGGCGATACTGTCCCAAGCCGCGACGACCGCGACAGCTCGCTGAAAAGAAAGCCGATAAATCGGGTTGTTTGAGCGGATATTATTTTGTTTAGCCTCTACAACTACTTTAAGGGCTATTTTTATACAGTATGCAGTCATTTAAACGCACCAGAAAGCGATTAAACTAAGTACAGCCAAGTTTCACTCTGCCTAGTAATTGAAAAGGCATGGAGGGCGGCGAGGGTCGTCTGCTTTTGTACTGCGTCGGCCTCTAGGGGCGCTGCATGTCGCGAAAACTCCAGCGCAGGAGGCCTATGTAGGTTCGGAGTGTACATCTCATGAAGCCTGCATTGACCGGCTCGGGAATTGTTGAGCGGTCAAATGTCAAGTTTATATGTTTGGTCGGTATTGGTCGTTTCGACCTATGGTGATCCGCCTCACTGCCGCCTCACCCTGGTAATAACGGCCCTCCAGCAGATCTGGTTCGGTCTCATTTATTAGATCCAGTTCAGGTATTACACCCTGGCAGTTATTAAGACTGCGATGGGGTGTGATCTTGATGTCAAGATCCACCATGCGCGTTTGTGCGAGGAGGTTAGTGGACTACTGTTTGTTATCTACCTCAATCAGGACTTGTCCCGTTTTCAGTTTCTTAGCCTTGTACGACTTGCCGAGGAGGCTTTCAAGGTACTTGGAGATCAGAAATACAGACTGGGAAGTAATGGGCTTTGTCTTATATGATCAAAAATCGCAAGAAATTATCGGGCTTTGGGAGCGAAATAGAAGGCAAAGGAGGAAAAGATACTTCGGCGCGGCCCCTTTTCAGGGACGGATCACGTTTTTTTTTTTTTGGGGGGGGGGGGGGGGGTGGCAGTTTAGAAAATACCATACGCTATTGCAAAAAGCAGGCGACGGGGGTACTTTCTTCGCTCGGGTTACCCTGACATCGAGAGATGTCCCGGAGCTCCCTGCCTAGTAGGCAGGGGGGAGCCCATCCGCCGGAGCTTGACCACGACTCCGACGGCCACCGTTCGTGGTTTCTCACCCTCTACCTATAAACACATCGGCACGGTTAACTACCATATGTTTGGGGGCTCGGGGTCCGCGGTGTCGGCAATACCCTCACAGATATTTCTCAAGGTGCCTCGTGCGGGGAACAATGAACACAAATAAAATTGGAAAAAACATCACAAAATACACTAAGCAGTAACGGAAACCACGTAAATAAAAAAGGGAGGATTGAATTTGAGGTCGGTTGCTGAGCAAGAACAGTTCGGAGGGAAGAGAATTTAGAATCGAAGGGACATAAAAGGTCCGCAAAGGTGCTTATGGGAGCTTTTAGTAATGCTCAACGGAAGGGAAAAGCGATGAGAATAAATGAAACATATTTTGGAGAACAGACATTGGTGGGCCACCTTTTCATGTTCGGTGAGTCACAACTTCTACAGGAATAAAGAAGGAGCTAGATTAGAAAAGTCGGCTGTCGGCATTAGGAGAATATAAAGAAACTGAAATTCATGTTTAGCAGACGGACACAACGCCTTGTGCTTATTGTAGGTACATAAATACTTGTGGAGGTTAATAGATACTTGGAATAGTTCTCTGTGAGCCTTCTTGGTATTCGAAAGGAATCCGGCGTAGGATTAGTGCAGGCGGGGTGTAATTGGCAAGCTCTCAAAAATAGTGGCTGTTGGGATACCACTGTCCTTTCAAAGGATGGTATACAAGCAATGGGTACTGCCGATGATGAGTTGGTGGCACGAAGATGGCGCCGTACTAAACAGCTTGAAGGAAAAATAGGTGAAACCCCCGTGCAATGAAAACGACGATATGAGCAATACTTAGTGGTATGACACCAGCGGCTTCGACCAGGGGACCCTCTTGGGTGAAACACTTAGCAAGTAATTACGCGAACTGCATGTCGTCTGGGCATGTAGCGCGCCGAACTCCCAACCGTCAGAGTACTGGGGTAGCTTAATGTGACTTCAAGAAGCAGCAAAAGAATCAAGAGAATAATGTACTTCGCAAGACGGAAATAATGATAAAATTTTATGGAAAACAGTAAAACAGGGCAGGACCATTTGGAAACGGTGGGATGGATATGGGACAGGGCTGTGCTTGCGGTGGACATAAAGAGGGCCATGGTGATAACCAACGGAAAAGTTATCATAATGTAAAAGTTCCACATGATAAAAAATTGTTTATTCGTTTATGAAAGACCGAGATCTTGCACTAGTTCTACCCGCTATAGCACTGTGCCTTTACACCCGCAGATCATACAAGGTTATGGAAAGATTAACATATACAGCACACTGAGAAATATCCAATCGACTTTCGTTCTTCGCAAAATATGATTTGGTTGTTCCTCCAACCTATGTCTGAAAGTTCACACTTGAGTTTCTGCATTTCGGATGGTCGAGAGGTTCGTCAGTACTGGCCCCGGTCAGCTGCATGAATACCTTCACGCAGTTTCCGTAAGGGTATTCTTTGAGCTTTCCAGCTTTCTTCCATAGCTCCCACCAAGATTCTTTTCCCGGAAATATACCTGCAAAATAAACAGACCAGGCCATCAAACAAATCCCCTAAAAACGGCAGAGTACATTCTCTGTGCCCTGTATGGCACGTTCTAAAATTTTTATTGTCGTACAAACATAGTTGCAAATATGTTTTTAAGGTAGAGTACCTTGACTGTTTGCGAGAGAAAATAGAAGTGTAGGAGAAGTTGATGATTATGTTAGGTTTTCTTGAGCGCCAGTACTATGGTGAGGATTATTCAAGTGGGAATATAAAGTACAGAATATATAATAAAAGGTATCTCAAGTTTCTCTTAAAAAAGAATTGGTGTAGAGGGCCAAGTAAAAACAATTGTCACTATGTCAGGAATTTTCTACGTAAACCCCTTGCCACCGTCTTTGCGGTAGCAGTGAGAGGCCCTACCGGGTTCTAGCGTGCGATGGTGGCTCGGCTCACGGGTGATGTGACACATACCTTAAAAAATCTACGTCTGAGAGGTACTTAAAAACACGGTTAACAGAGGAAAATGGCTCGTCTGATAAAAACAGCAACGGGTGTTGAGGGATCATGCGTGTGTACAATTCTGGAAAATGAAGCTTTCTTTGCGGTTCAAGTAGTTTGCATTCTACCAGTACGTGAATGACTGATAGCGACCCTCCACACCTCAAGCAGCGTGGCTGTTCTATTCATTTCAATAGGTATGCATGTGTAGCATGGGTATGGCCTATGCGCAGTCTACAGTGAGTAACCTCTGTGATCCTGTCCCGTTTCTCAGGTATCGATCTACCTAACTTGGGTTTTACCATAAGCAATGTGTTTGCTGTTTGAATATTCCAATCTTCCTGCCATTGGTCGCGCAGCCTCTTACGTACGTACACTTTAAGATCCTCGTACGGGATGCTTTGAATATCTAGGTCACTCCGAAGAGCTGCAGTTACAGCATTCCTGTCTGCTTGCTTATTTCCGGCTATGCCGCAGTGACCTGGGCCCCAACAGACTGTGACTTCAAGTTTTTGTTTGTGGGCTGAGCACAGTAGCTTTAGCAATTGATTAAAGACTGGATTTTTTCGTAACTTTCCTGACGCTAAAGCCTGCACAGCACTTTGAGAATCAGTGAATATCACTGACTTTTGGACATTGTTCTGAATAAAATATTCTAGAGCCAATACATGGCCATGTGTTTCATCAGTGAATATAGATGTGGCTTTAGGCATAGTCTTTGACGTGGAAAAGTTTGGACCATGTGCAGCACATGATACTGCACCAGCTGACTTGGGAGCATCTGTGTAGAACTCAGATGCTCTGTACTTGTCATGCAAAAGCAAAAAATGCTGCATAATTAATTCCTTTGGAGCGGTTCTTTTGTCAATCTTCATAAAAGAGAGATCACAAGAGATAGGGCACAGATCCCATGGAGGGACAAGGTCAGCAAAGCTGGTTTTCTGAGCGTCAGTGAAGGATATTCCCAGGCCTGTGGCCAGTGCCCTCACCGACAGAAGAAATGGCTCAGCCATGGCAGGTCGCTTTTCAAAAAGCTTGATTGCCTGGTTACCTAGAGTGCTGTTAGGGTGTCCGGTCAAGGATGTCACTTTTAGAGCATAATTCAACCCAGTGTACTTCTGCTATGTCTCAAGAGACCACTGATTGGCTTCCACATACAGGCTTAAAACAGGGCTTGTTCGGAAAGCGCCTGTAGCCAGCCGAAGGCCAAGATGGTAGACAGGGTCTAGCATCTTTAGTGCTGTTCTCGTGGCAGATTGATAAACAAGACACCCGAAGTCGATGCGGGACCTCACAAGGCTATTGAATAAGGCCAATGGGCACTTTCTGTCAGTACCCCAAGACTGGTGTGAGAGTACTTTCAGGATCCTGACTGTATCCAAACATTTAACTCTAAGGCGTTTGAGGTGTGCAATGAATGAAAGTTTGTCATCAAGCACAACCCCAAGAAACTTGTGCTCCTTTTTTACCGCTATGGGTGTTTCATTGAGTGTAATAACGGGATCGGGGCGGATACCACGCTGCCTAGAGAAGACCACACACGTGCTTTTTTCTGGGTTAAAACAGAAGCCATTCTCATTTGCCCATTTTGTAAGTTTGCTTGCAGCTAGTTGGATTTGCCTCTCACAAACGGACATATTACATGATTTAAAGGTGTAGGCGGCCGATGAGGCGGAGCGGCCGAGCCCACGTTTATTGCGGTTGCGTTGGCTGCGCCATGGACACGACGAGGCGCGTAGAACGAGAGTGCCGTTCCCGAGGTGTGCCGGGTGCCGAGTGTGTTCCGCTGTGCCCACTGGCCAATCTGCTGATGATGATGGTGGCGCTTAAGAAGATGATAACGGTGGCGCTACAGGGCTCCCCCCCTAGCGTGAAGCGCGGTAAAGTGAGAAATGTAAATAACAATGCAGGAAAATCCACTATGCACTATGTACAGGTATGTACAATTAGTCCGTAGTCAGGAAGAGTCCTTGGGCAGTCAGTGGTCAAGTGGCAGTAGGTTGACTAACGGCACGGTCCTGGTCGTCGGCGATGTAGCGCCCGGGATGTGGGGAAACCTCTGGTGGGCGAGGCTGGGAGTGCGGCCGCGGACGCATTGCCGGGTGCGCAGCGGCTGCTGCAATTGATGGTGGCGCGAACGGCAGGCGTAACTGGAAGGACAGCGACAAGGTGAAGCGTGGTGCGGCAGAATGACGACCGGAGTGGCTTGACTGTGCTGTGGTGTGAGCTCTGGGGATATGTCGCTTTCTGGGCAACTTGCGCACGCGCCGTGAGAGACGGAGCAGCGGAGGGCGCCAACGACAAGCGTCTCTCAAACCACCGGTGTGACGGGTTCCTGACGTGCAGTGCACTCGCGCTGGTTTCATCCGGGGTCGGAGAGCAGAGCACCTGTGACACCGTAAACCGAATACGCTCCTGTAGCAGGAAATCGGTCGAGGTGGCGCGTCTGACTGCATAGGAACAAGACATTCTTTCGGCGACGTTTGTTGGCACGTTTGTCCCGCAATTGTTTCTCCGGTGTCTTCATCATAGCCAGTGTGTCAGGACTGTCGGGGAAGTCTGAACAGCTTGGAGTGTCAGTTGCACATCCGAGGATCTCGAGCTGCTTACTGCTGGAAGCTGTTCCACCGGTGACGGGGAAGAGGTCTCGCGTGTGCGGGGAATCAAAGGGTCTGAAAGATCCTTCTCACCCGTGCCGTGCAGCGAAGGTGGTGAAGTTTCCCAGTTGTTAGCGGCAAAGCAGTCAACACACGGGTGGGTTTGTGCAGGAGACGCAACAACGTGTGGGACCGCGCCATGGTGTGGCGTCGAGTTGGCTAAGTGAAACGCCAATTCGGAAGTGCCGCAAGTCGTAGTAGGGGCTCGCGCTTGTTGGTCAGGTGGGGGTGGACCTGCCGGTGACGTGTAATCCACGGATGCCGTTGGAAGGCGTGGTGGTGTGGACAAAGGCGTTCCTATACCGTAGTGGTTTAGGACAGTGGCCTTCAAGTCGTCATACGCACAGGGTCCTGGGGTCGGCAGCTGGATCTGCTCAATGAGGGCAGCAGGTAGCTTCTGTAGTGTCACGAGGTACGTGATTTCCGGGGAGCAGATGTCATTTACATATAAATGGCTCTCCAGGATGACGAACCATGCAGCGTGGTTTGAGATGGAGTCAAACGGGATCAGCAAGGGAAGGTCTGGGAGAGCGGGGAACGTTCTTCGCGTGCCGTTGTCCGCGTTGTGGCTGGGGAAGCAGCGTTTCGAAGCCGCTTGTCGGGTCACCAAATTGTAGGCGGCCGATGAGGCGGAGCGGCCGAGCCCACGTTTATTGCGGTTGCGTTGGCTGCGCCATGGACACGACGATGCGCGTAGAACGAGAGTGCCGTTCCCGAGGTGTGCCGGGTGCCGAGTGTGTTCCGCTGTGCCCACTGGCCAATCTGCTGATGATGATGGTGGCGCTTAAGAAGATGATGATGGTGGCGCTACAAAGGCAATGTGCACATCATCAACACATAGTGAGTAGGATATGGAGCGAGCCAGTGCAGTTCCTAAGGAATTCATTTTAACAATAAAAAGGGTGCAGCTAAGCACACCACCCTGCGGCACTCCATTTTCTTGAACGAACATCTTCGAGAGGACGTTTCCAACCCTAACCTGAAAGGTGCGCTCCGAAAGGTAATCTTTCAAACTGTTCAGCATGTTTCCACAAACTCCAAGGTGACGCAGATCACAAAGAATACCATAACGCCAGGCTGTGTCGGAAGCTTTCTGGAGGTCAAAGAAAACTGATAAACAATGCTGCTTATGAACAAATGCGTCCCTGATGTAGGATTCAATAACCACTAGGTGGTCTGCTGTAGATCTACCAGAGGGAAAACCCGCCTGGCGATTGTCTATAATACCATGGTACTCAAGAAAGTCGATAAGGCGACGGTTAATCATTTTTTCGAAGACCTTGCATAAGCAACTGGTCAAAGCGACCGGTCTAAAACTAGTTGCAAGTGATGGATCTTTCCCCTCCTTTAGAATCGGCACCAAAATAGCTTCTTTCCACACTTTTGGAAACTGCTCTGCACGCCAGATCTTGTTAAACAACAGTAAGAGCGCTTCTAGCGTGTCGTGGTGCAGGTGCTTAATCATGGTATATGTTATTCGGTCTCGACCTGGTGATGATTTACCACAAGTAGTGAGCGCAACTTTAAGCTCCTGCATAGTGAAGGGGCAATTATACCCTACCTCAGACTGCCGTTTGTCACGTACGATCTTCCGTTCCTCTGCATTCTTGTGTCTCAGGAAGTTATTTGAATAGTGAGCTGAGCTTGATACATACTTAAAATGCTTGCCGAGGGCATTCGCTTGGTCTTGTAAAGTGTTTCCACTTGTGCTGACCAAAGGGTGCGTAAGGGTGTTACTTCCTCGGAGTGCTTTGATTCTCCTCCATACTTTCCGCGTGTCAGTATATGATGTGATTGATGACACAAAACGATTCCAGCTTTCTCTTTTCGCAATACGCCGTATCCTTCTGCCACTGGCCTTTGCCCGCTTGAAAAGTACCAAGTTTTCAGTCGTTGGGCACCTGCGCAAGACACCCCATACCTTATTCTGTTCCTTACGGGCCTGACTGCAATCATCATTCCACCAAGGTTTTGGCTTAGTAACCCTACTAGAAGAAGTCGGGGGGATGGAATTCAGCGCAGCTTCAATTATATGGGTGGTCAGAGTCTCAGCAGCTTCGTCAATACCGAGGTTGTCTATAAGTGTATAAGGACACTCAGAGAGCTCTTTGAAATTTTTCCAGTCTGCGGCCTCCTCCTTGAACTTTTGTGGGCATGGAGTGTTGTCTTGTTTATTGTCTAAAAGCTTGAGGCTTACTGGAAAGTGGTCACTTTCGTACAGGTTATTAATGACCTTCCACTGGAGTGCTGGAAAAAGAACTGGAGAGGCTATGGCGAGATCTATGCAGGAGTATGTGGTATGTGTTGTGTTAGAATATGTTGGGTCTTTCTTGTTAAGTATGCACGCTCAAGATGATAGCAGAAACTTTTCAAAGAGGCGTCCTCTAACATCCGTGCGTGCAGAACCCCAGAGTGGGCGGTGAGCATTACAATCCCAAACTAGCAGATACGGCTCTGGCAGCTGATCAACTATTGTTTCAAACTCTATACTGGAGAGCTCGTGGTCTGGAGGTATGTACAGTGAGCATACTGTTACCAGTTTATTAAAGATAATGGCTCGTATGGCTACAGCCTCTAAAGTGGTCTGTAGCGGTAAGAACTGGCATGGCACTAATTTTTGCACGATAAGCGCAACTCCTCCAGAGGGGTGCATGGAGCCATCTCTGTCTTTCCTAAATAGTGAGTAGTTCTTTAAGAAGTTTGTTTAGTTCGTCCTCAAGTGTGTCTCCTGGAGACACATAATACTTATTTGCTGTTGTGACAGCAATTTATAGATATCGTCCAAGTTTTTCAGGAGGCCTCTGCAGTTCCATTGGACTACATTATCAGTTACCATCAGCTTATGCTGAACAAGGATTAAGGAAGTGCCATGCTGTCACCCTCCCAGGCTCAAGACACCTTCCCAGGAGCCGTGGCCCTAGGTGGCTTTTGCTTTGAACGGTCAAGCGACGTGCCGCGTCCTATCGGCGTACCGCGCAACGGAGGGCTTGGCGTCGTGTCCATGGCATCTTGCGAAGCCTCCTCAGCAGGGCTAGGCTGGCTGGTTGCGGCAGCCTTCCTCTCAGCAGGGACCGGCACTGGAGTGCCAGCAAGGGGCCTAGCGTTGGCATCAAGGGGTGCTGGGGCAGCCCTTGACGCTTCTTTTGTGGCATGTGCAGTGGCCTTAGCCACCGGCACTGAAGGGGCTTGGGGTGTCCCTTGGGGTTCCAAGGGGAATCGAACCGAGTGTAGCGCCGCCCCCCCCGTCGCGCTACATCGGCAAAGCTAGTGTGTGTCAGGAACAGTCTCTGTCGTGCTTCCCTAAAGGTAATGTTTTCCTTATACTTAAGAGCAATTATTTCTTTTTCTTTCTTCCATTGCGGGCACAACCGCGAGTACGCGGCGTGCTCTCCCTTGCAGTTTACACAGTGGAGTGGAGTTTCACAGGTGTCAGACGAGTGGTCGGGGAGGCTACACTTTGGACATGCTGCCTTGCCTCGGCAGCTCAATGAATCATGGCCAAATCTTTGGCATTTATAGCAGCGTCGGGGGTTTGGAATATACAAGCGGACAGGGATTTTAACGTAACCTGCCTCTACAGACTCGGGCAGTACACTGGTCGAGAATGTGAGGATTACATGCTTGGTCGAAATTTCCTTCCCATCTCTACGTATTTTGATTCGTTGAACATTCACGACATTCTCTCCCTCGAATCCTTCCAGGAGTTCTTGCTCAGACAAGTTCAGAAGGTCTTCATCAGAGATAACACCTCTGGTAGTGTTCATGGATCGGTGGGGACTGATGCTCACAGGATTGTCACCAACAGTGGTTATTTTCGTCAACTTGGCAGACTGAGCTGCGTTTTGTACTTCTAAGAGAAGGTCACCGCTTCCCAACCTGCTTACTTTATAGCCGCCGCCAAGTTCATTTGTTAGAACTCTGGCTACCAATAATGGTGACAGACGTCTCATTGACATGCCTTCTTTTTCACAGCGCATGACGTGGAACTTTAGAAAATTTTCTGACTTTTTAGGAGTGAGAAACTGCTGGACTGCTTCGTTGCATCCCCGTTTTGTAGGACAATCATGGGGTGCAGAAAATCTTGTTGCCATAACAAGTGAAATCAATTCAGCAGCTATGCTGGCCGCCCACCACCGAGCCCAACCTGGGAACGCGCAACATGCGCGTCAGCCATACATAGCTGCTATAAGCCTGTTTAAGTCCTCAAGGTTGATTCCTTACCCATGGTTAACCCTCGCCGCCTGGAAATGTGTGGAAATGAGAAAAAGAAGAGATGACAGGACAGGGGTAGCAAAGAAGACAGGAAGGTGAAAAAGCTAAGAGGGAGGCAGGAAAAGGCGACTGGCTGGTTCCCCCCGGGCGGGTCAGACCGGGGGCACCGTCTGCGAGAAGCAGGGGCCCAAGTGGCGTGTTGCCTCTACCGGGGGGCCGTGAAGGTCCAAAACAACCCCGGCTTTGGCTCAGCCACCAGGATTCCCTCTTCCCCGGACACGGCGCAGCCACGCACAGCCGGGGCGTGGGTGGGTCCAACCCACATGTGCTCGGGTCCGTGGTGTTGCAAGACACCAAGTGCCTACGGCAGTAGGCACCCCTGCGGAGCTCGGGGCCGTGGTGGCGCTACTCACCAAAACACATTGAGTACACAAGGTGCCCCCTGCGGGGAAGTGTAGAAGTGATATCTTGCGTATTGCAATGTGCATAACGAATTTTTCCAAAAATCGATTGTACCACTTAAGGGTCTGCGCTGTATCTTTAATACAAGGCAATGAACACAAATATTCTCATCCTATTTTGGAGTTGAGCCCTCTCATTGAGGTTGCATGGGAGGAAGCTTCGTGTTTTAACAATATTTCTCTATAGAAGTGTGCTTTTATTTATTCGCTGGTATTTTGTGTCGAGGCGTAATTTATTTTAGTGTTTCACTGTGATTACTTTTGTAGAGGTCAGTGGTTGAGGAAATTGTTCTACTAATAAACAGCAGCGTTTACAGCAGTGGCAGCTACGACAATCTCAAATGCTTACTTTTCTACCATTTCCAACGACACCTCTTAGTGGTGATTCTGTTTCTGTTGAGTGGATTGTTGAGGAAGTGCGACAGGAGGACGATGGTAGCGGAGTGACTGCCTCTTCTCTATTTAAGTTAGCTTCTCTATCGCATCGTTTTAGCTGGCACGGCCAATCTACAGTCATCATTCTTTGAATATTTTTGCGTATAATGCATGCTCATCAGCAAATGGAAATTGTGAGATGATGTGTAAATGAATTTCATCTTATAAGAATTAGCCAGCCGGTCTTGAAAGTGTGGAAATGTATTCAAAGTGCACTCCTAATTTCATGCTTGGCATTACCAAAGCTGTGTAAGAGGTACGGTTGCTTGGCAGGATACAAAAATGCCCCTTTAGGAAAGAAAGCCTTTAGATAACTTAGGGGGGATTTTGAAGTGGCTCCTCATGTAGTACAATATTTTCGTAGATAGTCCCCCATAACGGCAGTTCGGTGATTACTCAGCAACCAACTAAAACAAAGGCTGTGTACGTTTGAAAAGAAACATTTTTCGTATGAGGCACATCGAAGCTGCAACGTCCTATTACCAAAGACTGCATGCCTCCAATGTAGCTCCAGCGCCTCAGGCTTCAGTTGGCACGTGAAAAGGCACAAAGAAACCTAGCATTTCTCTTATCTTAAAACGAAAGTGTGCTCTCCCAAAAATTCGAATCTGATTAGCAGTATAAAACATTGGCAAGATGGCGTTATTCGCAAGCAGCCGTATCGCCCGAAAAAAATAGGAAACGTCCCGAAGCAAGAAAAATCAAACTGAGCTAGAAAGAAAAAATGATGATATTGCCGCAGACTACACCTTATGTTTTGTTTACTTTGGTGTTTTGTTGCGAGCTTCTGGCCGCCACCAGCTGCCTTATCAAAGTTACAAGCGACGTGCGTGTCCGTATTTCCGTTTGTATGGCGCGCAGGCTATCCAGTTTGATAGCAAGAGCGTATAACCCTGCCATACGTGCAATAGAACGTTCGTCTGTGGTCGCCAATGTTTCATATCTGATTTTATGTGTTCTTGATGAATTGACGCCGAAAAATAAATGCTTGCAAGGCAAACAACGCGGCATTCGATTCTCCCACACCCCCCGGCGGACGCGATTTCTTTGACTGCTCCTTCGCCGCTTGTGCATTCTTTTGAGTTCCCAGCGAAAAACAAGTCTATTCGAACCGAGGTTTGCTGCTTGTAAAAACCGGGGCCATTCTTGGCTACGTAATATCTGGTAGGGTGCTGGGTGCATGTATCAGAAAACCCCCGGCAAGTCCTCAATCAAGTCCAAGAGAGAGAGAGAAAAGCTTTTATTAAATATATGTACGCAGGCGTGCTTAGTCCTCACATTCCAGAGGACCTTTGGTGACGTCATCAAGCCGCTGCCTGATGTACGCCGCAAGTTGCCTTTGCTCTTCGGTGATGCTCGTTGCGGTGATCCATCCTTCGTTGGGTGTGTTTGTAGTGTTGTGTATGGTTGTGGAGTTCCAGAGGATGTGATGATGGTTGAGTATGACGTTACAGGTGGAACAAGTAGGGGGTGGTGTGTCAGGATCTCCCCATATCTAGTACCCCATATCTAGTATAGTCAAGCTGGAATGTCCGAGGTGTCTGTTTGAGCTTGTCTTATTAGGGTTGCTTGGTGTTTTGGGAGCGTGTCAGAGAGCTGTGGCAGTTCCCTCCTTCCCGTGGAGTAGTCCTTCAATTTAGGTGCTGTTGGGACCGTGAGCGTTTGATTTGGTTTGAAGTTGGCAGGAGCCCAGGCTGCTGCTTCTCGGGCCAGCTGATCAGCTTCTTTGTTGCCTGCCATTCCTTCGTGCGCAGGTATCGAGTACACTGTTACAGCTCCCTTTATGCTGTTGTTGATGGCCATAGCTATGGGTTGTGGCAGTTACTTGCTTAGCAGTTGGTGACAAGCGCTTTTTGAGTCCGTGTATGTGTATTTGTGCTTCGTGGGGCTGGATGTGTGGGCAATGGCAGTGGCGATTGCTGTGAGTTCAGCCCAGATGGGTTTCGGAGGGGGGATGCACTGCTGGTACTCCAATTTTTCTTTGAGGCCAGCATACGCTATACTTGCTGCTGTGTCTGTTACTGGTGCATCCGTGTATACGTGGTTGTTGAATTGGTCCGCAGCTGCTCGTTTATCCAGGTATTTGTCTTGAATGCTCCTTCTGACCTTGTTGCGTTAGCAATGCATGTGTCTTGGTATGGGTGCAACTTTGCGTAGGTTGGCCGTACCTGGGCTGAGACATTCCAGTCGTAAAATAGGCTGCTGGGGTGTGTATCCTAGACACTGAAGTATCTGTTGCCCTGGAACTGTTGCTTGGAGTCTCAGGTGTTGGTTGTACCTGTGGACAGCTACGATATCCTCCATCGTATTGTGCGTTCCTGTCTCAAGAAGACGCTTGGTGCTGGCATTGATCGGAATGCCTAGCGCAAACTTCGTCGCCTTCCTAACCAGAGCGTTGATTCTTTCTTCCTGGGTTTTAGTGAAGTTGGTGTATGCTACATTGTACCTTATTCGTGAAATAAGAAGTGCATCCCGTAGTCGTAGGAGGTCTTGTTCCCTGAGTTCATTTTGTCTGTTCGTGATTCTGCGCATCATGTTCAGGACTTGTTCTCCTTGCCGACGTATGTGCTGAGTTGGGGTATGGCCTCCCCGGTCGCTTTGAATTTAGTGTACATGCACCCTAAGTAACTTTTTGAAAGAAATTGAGACGTTTCCGTTCTTTAATGACGATGGGTGGAGGCTTCCATCTTGGGTTATGTGTGAGAAGAAGCTTCGACTTTTCCCGTGAGCACTGTAGCCCAATTTCTTCTGCTGCCTTACTGATGTTATCGACTGCCTGTTGTAACGTAGCCTGTATGTCGCCTGGTGAGCCTATTTTAACCCACAATGTAATGTCATCAGCGTATATCATGTGTCTCATATTTCTAATTATCTGTAAGGCTCGGTGTATCCTTAGCATAGCAAAGTTGAAGAGTGTTGGTGAAATTAGGGAGCCTTGTGTGATTCTCTGTTGAGATTGTTGCAATTGCTGTTATTTGATTTCTCCCTGGTGCAATGTGTACATTCGACCCTCCAGGAAACTTTTGATGTAATTGTACCTGCGTTGCCCACAACCAGTCTTGGCTAATTCTTCTAGCATTGCATCATGTGCAACATTATCAAACGCCTTCTTCGGGTCTATGGCCAGAATTGCTTTGAGCTGAGGTATGCTAACCTGCTTATATATTTAATCGTATAATACAAAAAGGCATCCTGCGTGGATAGGTGAGCTCTGTATCCAATGGAATTGTGCTTTTGTAGCCTGTCCAGTACCATCCGTTCCATCTTTCCCAGCATTCGAGGTCAATGAGATGGGCCTAAGTTGCTGTATGGCGATGTCTTTTCCAGGTTTTGGGGTGAAGGCGACGGTCGCACTCTTCCATTCAGTTGGCACTGTGCCTAGTACCCATGCCTCATTGATGGTTTCTAGGAGGAGTTCCTGATCTCCTTCAGAAGGGTTCCTAATTTGGGCGCTTGTTAGTCTATCAGACCCTGGTGCTTTATTTCCTCTCATTGTGTGAATGTCCATTCGAAGTTCAAACAACTAAATGGTTCACCGATGTCATTCTTGGTGGGTCCTTCATACTCTTTGTAGGCAGGTTGTTCTCATGCTGGGATGTATATGTTTTGTAAATCTTGCAGGAGTTGTGCGTGGTTGTCCTTGTACGGGCGCCGGAGCTGCAAGATCTTGTGGTTGTTCATGGTCTGGCTTTTGCTGGGCTCTATGAGTGCTCTGACAAGGTTCTGGGTGCGGGTGAGATTGAGGGTATCATTCAGTTTCTCGCACGTCTAATGCCATTGTTATCGGCTGAATTTGTCTGAGTATTCTTGTATCTCTTTGTTTATTCGGTCGATGCGCGTCTTCAACCTACGGTTTTTTGTGTGCTTTTTCTATCGCCTTGTGAGTCCTAGTCTTGCCTCCCAAAGGTGTAAAAGGTGCAGGTATTTAGCGTGCTCTTCCTTGACTGTTTCTAGTTGTTGTGCCCATTCTGATACACGTATTGCCTGAATAGTTTGCCGTTCCATGCGTATTTGATGCCAGTCTGTGATACCATGTTTGGGTAGCTTTTTACCACTCGTATGCCCACTTTTACTTTTATTTCTATGATTGCGTGGTACCTTGTTAAAGTGTTATGCGTGTTCGTCCACTTGGCTTGCAGGGGTCCCTTGCAGAAAGTAAGGTCTGGGTTGGTATCCATTTAAACCGAGCGGCCTGTTTTTGTGGGCTCCGCGATGTCATTTAAGAGTGTAAATCCCGCTTCTTGCATGAAGTTGTACATCTGTCGACCTTTTGGCGAGTGTCTTTTGTATCCCCAGGCTGAGTGTACAGCATTGAAGTCACGAGCTATAAGGTTCAACATTTTTTCCCACCTGCTACTTTGATTGCATGTTTTACATGATGCACTTTCCCCTTTGGTGGACTATATATGTTGATATCGCTTATATCTCACTGCTTGTTGCGTAGGAGCAATGTGTGTCCCTGCTCTGTTTCTTGTATTACATCGAGATGCAAGTCTTTTGTGGCAAGGGTGGCAAATGTGTCATTGTTTTGATAGGTTATATACACAGTAAGTTGTGGTTGCTTGCCTGGCTCTTGAAGTAAAATGATGTCTGGTTTGTCGTTTTGGGCTTGTATGTACTGGTGTAGCGCTCCTTTCTTGTTCCGGAAACTTCGGCAGTTCCATTGCCATATTACAATTTCTTTAAGTACGGCGGGCTTCCTTGTTCACTGTGAGGCCTTGTAGATGCGTCTAGATTTGTGTTATTGTGAGGGGAGTCATGATTGCGATAACCTTTTCTACAATCACTGGGATGAAAGCTTCGATTTTTCTTTGTATTGCGTTTTCTATAGCCTGCTTTAATTCAGTTTGCTTTTGTGCTATGACCTGTAACGATATTTTGAGGTCGGGCATTTCTGTTGTGGAGTCTGATGCTAGTGATCTGCATCGTTTGGCTTCGGCGACATTTCGGCGTTGCTAGGGGCTGTGTGCATTTACATTTCCTGGTTTTCGGTTGATGCTAGCGGTGTTTTGGCTGCAGTGGCCATGTGTTTCCATTTCCTGGAGTTGGGGTGGCGTTACTGGCGGTCTTGCCTGAGTAAGTGTCCTGTAAACTGTGTCTGCCTTGGGCTTGGTGTGCATAAGTATGTTCCTGTATGCCCTAGCTGCTTCCTTTGGTGTGGGGGTCGTGCGTAGTGGCGTTACGGATGGCTGACCTACCTGAAGCGTTGAGGTGACTGCACTGGTTCCTGCCATGGACGCGGCTCCGTGATCTTGGTCGGTAGTCCATTTTCGGCAGTTTTTGCTTTTCTTCTTGAGTCTTCTGTAGCGTCTTGTCTTGATGAACACATTTTTGGTAGGCCATTTGTCTTACTTCCTTGTCTGCTTTTCTTCTTACCTCACACGTAATGTCGTCGGCGCCATGGTTCCCTCCACAGTTGGTGCAGCGTGCCACGCATTCTTGGTGGTCGGCGATGTCAGTGATGTCTTGACCGCATCTGGGGCATCTTGGCCGACCCGCTCTTTTGCAAACGCCTGCTCTGTGTCTGAAGGCGAAGCCATTCATGCAGAATTGTGCCCTTGGTCTGTGAGCAAAGCATCTGTAGACTCCTCCCGCGAACACAAGTTCTGTTGGTATGTAGCTCCCTTCAAAGGTGATAATAGCAGTTGCTGCTAGGATGTGGTATCCAGGAGTGGTGAGGTGCCTTTCTAAGTCTTCTGAGCTTGTGCCTTGCGAATGTTGTGTATGACTTATTTACATGTGTTTTCTGGGCTGGATTCATAAATCGAGATGGTGTGGGTGCTTCATCCTTCGTTTTAGAAATGTGAGCTCTTTGAGCTTTTCCGTCGTATGCCCATCCTCGCTGGTGATTATTGCAAGGTTCTCGTCGCCGCTATCTTTACAGTGACTTGGCGGGCCTCTGCAGGCTTCAGCTGTGCTGCTAGGCTTAGTGCGGCATGAAAGTCGCTAGGGTTACGCTTCGCTAGACTGAGTCTCGCGGTCGGTCGTAATATGAGTTTGGTGGTGTGTATCGGACTCACCGGGGTGCGGACAAGCTTGCGGAACCAAGCTTCCTTGCCTTGAACGTACTTTGTCGGCATAATATATGTGGATCACGGGCGCGAGCGCACCACGCCCTCCCGTAGGTTCGGTGACCAGGCGACGTCGAGGTAGGCCTAACAGGCCTAGCTCTCTCACCAAAATGTGCTGAACTTCACTGTCCCACAAAATGATAAATAGGCGTCCCACTTGCTTGAAACTTGTCACGTGGCACAAGCGTCCGTAGCGGCGTTGATGCAAAGCACTTTTGGGTCCTAGTGGGCGAAACGTCTGCGAAAACGGTGATCTTTCCACGGAGCGATGCGAACATGGGACCATTCCGATGAGCGCATGTACAAGCCGCGCCAGCCGTTGACGTCAAGGTCTCCCCCGGAGTCAGGTCTTATTCAAGATAATCGCATAAAAGATGGGGCCGCGACTAGGACCGGCGCTTGGAGTACGTAACGTGTCATCTTGCAGAAACCACGCGAGCCACCTTCGTTCCACTGATTACCTTCTGAATATCCAGAAGATTGGCTCCAAAAACTTCAGCGGGCGCGGATCTTCAACCGATGGAACGATGATGAAAACCAGAGGCAAGTGTTTTTTACCTCGGGGACTCCGCTTGAGTGTGGTGTGAAAACCACAAACATTTGCTGACGTGATTGTTTGTCTTCAAAAAAGAAGTTTTACAAGCATTTACCACAGTGGTTTTTATGCAGCAAAGTAAACTACTGCTGCAGACCCTCAGTCAACAGTTTAAGGTAGGGGTTGTATTTGTAGCAGTAGCAGAAATGAATATGGTGTTCTGACGAAAGGACAAAAATGACGGAAGAACAGCCAATATGGTTTTGAATGCGTGGCGTCATGCAAGAGCAGCTCGTTGTACTCATTCGAAAATCTCCCAAAACCGCTGGCGAGTTTGTGCCGGAGGCCACCATATTGAAAAAGACCCTCGATATGTGCTTGTGGTTACGCGACCGGCAAATCAACGCGTGTTCCAAGAACAATTTTAACACTTCTGGAGTGACAACGGACGCTTTGTGGAAAATAAATTGCGCCGTCGTCCGCGAAGAACTATGCAAGCTGTTCCCAGCGACAGCGCCGCTCGATATTGCTTCCCTTTTCGACGTCACCCGGGAAGAAGTGCGGGAAGCAGTAGGATCAGATACGCCACCAGAAACACATCGAGCATCCGGAGCCATGACCTACTCCGCAACCATTCGCTAACGTGTACCTTCTGCCATTCCTCGCCAGAAAATTCCACCGCACTGTCGTCAAACGTCGTCGACCTGACGACCAGCAATGCAGTACAACGCAAGGCCGACGTATGTTGAAACCCTGACCATCGTCCTCTCTGCTATCACTGCGGAGTAGTCCGACTAATCTACCGATAAGCATCGAAGACGCGTAGCGAACTCCCATCATGCGGCACAAGCCGAGATATGATGCCCCGACACACGCGGAACTGGAGGTTAGCAGCGTCCGTCGTACGGCTATGCATCGATGGGCTTGACGTCGTTGCTCTGATAGACACGGAAGCCGACTACTCAGTGATGAGCGGATCCCTCGTGAAGAAGCTGAAGAATGTTACGAGTAGCTGGCATGGTCCGCATAACCGCACAGTAGCAGCCCACATCACCGCGATAAGTCAACGTGCTCATATCGCGTCACCATAAATGGCACAACTCACCACGCGGCTTTCGTCGTTATGATGACGAAACGCACGTTGGTGACGCACGTGGGTGTGATTTACAAACGAGGATGGATCTCAAAAAAATTACACCATCTCCCCGTGGGGAACTATGTGGTGATGCAAAGCATGGGGTTCAATGTAGGTTGAAAGGATAAATTTATTAGAAAAAAATCCTGGTATCAATGGTACAACATAACAACCAGAAACAATTAAACCAGTGCAGCGCCGGTTGCTACAAAACTAATAGAGCGCGAAGGCTGCAAGTAACAGACACTTACATATAAACAACTTCAAGTTGGTTGTAGAGAAAAGATTAACATACAAACTTTCACACCGGAGCAGAACCGGCGCAGGCGGTGTCTCGGAGCAGACTGAACACCGCGCTGCGCGCGCACCTGCTTTTATACAGCTGGAGGAGAGGAGCATGGAGGAGAAGCGCACATGCGCAGTGGGGGTGTGGGCGGCGCAACTAGGGAGGGACATAGCCTCGACCATGAGATGGCTCCTGGAGCGACAGTGCCGCCGGTGTCTTCCTGGGCCGGCACGAGACGAGCCGCTTCCCCTTTAAGGGCTCCTGGAGCGACAGTGTTGCCGGTGTCTTCCTGAGCCGACACGACACGAGCCGAGCCGAGTGGCGAGGAGGTGAGCGGCGTTATCACAGCTGGCGTGAAGAGGGGGACAAGAAGGAGAGGTGCAGACGCCGGACGCCGAGGGACGACAGAGGTTCGACTAAGAGATGCTTTGCATCTAAAAGCTGACGTTCATCGGCAAAGAGGTAGGCTTGTCAGGTCCAACTCTAAAAGAAAGAATGCGGAACGCACTCAAGAAAGGGATCAGTGTGCGACCGAACGCGAGGCGCCTAAAGAAACCTCAATGCTAGCTCAGAAAACGCAGTCCGAGACTAGAGCTCGAATCAACCGGAACGGATGCTGCTAGAACTTAGGCTGCGAGAGCAGGAGGTCTTGCAGCGTCCCATCCCCATTTCGAATCATGCAGATGACACTGCGCTTAATGCGGCTCAAGGCGTGCACTGCCCTCACAAGCTCATCTCTGCCTTCGAAAAGGAAAGAGATGAGGTTGACGCCTAAATGCCGCGGTTCTAGAGAGTGGCAGTGAGGGGAGGTGGGCCTTCAGACAAGTTTCCGCTTTCGCTACACCTCCCTGACAGGAGAAGCTCTCAGTGCTGTGGGCCGCATATCATCCGAAGATGCAATGAACTAGACTATGCTTAAGCAGACCCTTCTGCAGTGGTTTGGATACACCGTGGAGGGCTACCCGTGAAAAGTGAGGATATCCAAGCTACAGAACTTGGAGACAGGCGGTCAGTTAGCGGGTCTTCTTCTCGGCTACTTCGACAACTGGCATGATATGGGCAAAATAGAGCAGTCGTACAACGTGCTCTGCGCCAAAGTGGTTTCGGGATAATTCATGGTTCAGTGCCATGAGAAGCAAGTATTTGTTTCAAAGGAAAAAGCTGCAAAACCCTGAACCAGCTTGCCGAAACAATTATCCACTACCTTGAAGCTCAGAGCCTAAGAAACCCGGGTAAAGGCCTAGACGAAACGAAAGAGGGCAGGAAGCCTCCTGGACGGCCTCGCGCTCCTGGTCAATAGGATCCCAAGACCGTGACTTACTGCTTTCTGTGCAATAAGCACGGCCATCCTCCCGCTGACTGTTGGGTGAAGTCTCCGTGTTCCAGCCAGCCCAGCAACAAGAATGCTTACTGCGTACAGGGCCTGAAGCCCGAACACCAGGTTGAACCTTAATCCAACCAGTCAGAGAATGAGGGTCAAGCATCATGCTCAGTGACTGGGCATTAGAACTCCTGTAGATGCGTTCAGCAAGTGTCGACGACGCCAAGCCGTGCCAGAGTTTGCTGAAGGCAATAAGCCAACAACCCATCTTGAGGGAATAATGCCAGTCACAGGAGGATTTCTCGACGAGCAGCCTGTGATCCTCCTTCGGGACACTGGCTGCAGCACAGTCCTCGTGATACCCTCGCTCGTTCCCAATTCCAAGCTTACGGGCGACACGAACACAATCCGAACACTGGACCGAACTCATCTAATACTACCAGAAGCAGAAGTGGAAATCGATTCCCCGTCTTTCTCTGGCCGCGTCTTAGCGTCCTGCATAAATAAACCCCTGTAAAATGTTATAGGAAAGGACTAGGGCGCTCGTGATGCTTCCACACCACGCCAGAGTATAACTACGGAAACAGACGCAAGGTATGTCATGAAAGGAACCGATCATTACAAGCACGGTACATAGAGCAGTCAGAGTCACAGAAAACCAGAGTGACCAGAACCTTCTGGTTTCTTCGCCAACTGTAGCAGGGTCGAAGACCGACACGCGCGCTAAGCAGCAATACGCAAGCCTCTAATAAAAACGCCGCGGGAACCATAGCTGTCGGCCCCCTTGTACTCGGAATTGATGAATTAGGTTCGCTGATTAGGTTTGCCGATGAATCCTTTGCTGCCAATGTGTTTTGCTGAGATCGGTAGAAAGGTGACAGTTATCGCAGCTGTGATTGAGTTCGTGAAGACAAACGACTTTTTTTTACCGCCGGTATCGGTTCCCCTAAAGAAAATGAAGAGAACAACTCGTTGTCCTAGTGAAACTACGAGGGATCGTCTTGGGAAAAACCGATCAAGGAACATTCGGTGGTCACAAGGGTGTCAAGCGAACTATGTATTTGAGTAGGCGAATAGTTCTACTGGCTTGGTATGCAGTCTGACGTTGCACGATTCGTATAGGTTTTTGAAATATGTCAGCAGGCTTTGCCTAAATACCGAGGAGCCACGAGAGATTATGGCGGAGATCGAGGCATTGCGGCGTGTTGCCATCGATCTGGTCACACACCTCTCCCCAAGCGGCGGGGACAGAAAACAATCCAAGTATACGATGCCATACGCACCAATCGATAATATTGCGGGTGTCATCCTTCCTCGAACTCGGGGACTATTACCGACAGTTTGTGCCTATTAGATGCTGAGCATCTCTTGCTCGGGGGGATGTCACTTGTCCGTGCCCCGTCCGCAGCGCCTCTGATGACGATTGTGGCCGAATGCCCCTAGGGATGGGCCAACCAAAAAATCCATCACGAGATAGGTTCGCGTTCAGCCACCGTCGTCATCTTCCCGTAGGTGAATCGCTGAAGAATAAGAACGAGAAGAAGACAAAGCTGCGAAGAGGAGGGCGTGCACGTTGCTCTCAGCGGGTGCACCAACGTCAACAACCTTTACCTCACCAATGCTTAGGTAGATGCGAAGCATCTCTTGCTCGGGGGCATGTCACTTCTCCGTGGCCCGTCTGCAGCGCCTATGATGATGATTGTGGCAGGATGGCCCTAGGAATTGGCCAACCAAAGAATCCATCACGAGATAGCTTCACGTTCAACCACCGTCGTCATCTTCCCGTAGGGGAACCGCTGAAAAAGAAGGAGAAGAAGACAAAGCTGCGAAGAGGAGGGCGTGCACGTTGCTAATCCATCACGAGAGAGGCTTCGCGTTCAACCACCGTTGTCATCTTCCCGTAGGGGAACCGCTGAAGAAGAAGAAGGAGAAGAAGACAAAGCTGCGAAGAGGAGGGCGTGTACGTTGCTCTCAGCCGGTGCACCAACGTCAACAACCTTTACCTCACCAACGGTGACGGAGACTACCGATTCTACCACAGAGACGACAACATCGACAAGAACATGACTGACGAGTTTCGGCGCCTCGAGAACCATCGCCTACTCACTGTCACACAACAGTACTTGCGTGTCTTTGCCACCGGTGTGCACATGGACGCGGAATTCCCTCTGGCGCTGTTAAACACCAGATCACTCAACATAACGGCAACACAATGGAACCACACGGAACCCCCATGATGCTTCGCATCCTCATCAGGGTTCCCCACGGGAAGATGGTGTAATTTTTTTTACCCCTACGGTTCTTAACCATTGAGAGAGTAGGCACGAAATAGGACAGCTTTGTAGCACTTTTTAAGAAGACAGTTTATTCTATACAGTGGCTTAAAAGACTTTCGATCATGACGTCGTCTACATGAGGTACATTAGGAGCCCCATACTTCGTGGGAGCCCCCCCACCACACTCATGATGTAGATGTTGTAGAGTGCGCGATGGTTCGCGAAAACATGGGGTGTAATTCTTTCGCGGTAACTCACAAAAGTAGACGTGCAGTTTTGGATTGGTTTACGGTTACTCCTTGTAGAGCCCTTTTGTGACGATTCAACTATTTGTGAAGATTTCTTAGTGACTGTCATGGACTCTGGAAGTGCAGAACGTGCTTGAGTGTCATACAAATCGTTGCACTCGTGCGCACATTCTGTGCCTAGATGTACTTGTCCCAAACAAATTGTATTCAGGGGGTTCAGCTTGCTTTTTTGTTCATAGCCCGGGTTTTGTCTTCCGACTTTGGCTCAGTGGAAATGAACTGAAAAAAAGCCAAGTTAACGCGAGGTGAGGCCGCCAGACTCCGCTGTCTGTTCAGTGTGGCACCTCAAGTGAGAATGGGCCTGAATTTGTTTTTTTGCACCCACTGACGTTGCTTATGGATACTATAAAATGCAAAGCCCTGTTATCTTTGTCTGAATTATTTCTGTCTTCCTGGTTTGTGGACAGTGTAAAATTCTGCACGCCTCCAGACGTGCGCGTTACTTTGTAGATCAGCGTCAAATTAATTTCGCTCCGCGGCGGTGGAGTTGCTACAGTCAAATGCCAAGCCAACGTCTGCATATGGAAATGTGTGTGTGTCCGCATGAGAATATGTTTTTTTCAAATTGTTCCCAAGACACAGCGTCACTTTTTGTTGATCATCTTCTGCGAGTCGCAAGCCCACCTGCTTAACACGTGTCTTAAAAGTCATACTACTAAACTGCTCTGGCGACGCAATTCTCGGAACAGACAATGGAGCTATTATTCATCTGCAGGCTACGTCAATACGTTTCTGAGCAGGTCACACCATGGACCCGCGGCCGAGTCGTTAACAGCGTGCTGCTGTAAGGATTCTCGATGACACGTCACCCTGCCTACCCGTGGAAACCTGATTATCTCAGTCTACTGCGGAGACGATTATCCCGACACCGACGCCATTGCGGAGAGCGAACAAAGCTTGCTTTTTGAGCGTGGTGTCTTAGTCGCAAGAGGCACTGTGTGCTTGAAGCAAAATAAATCGCACGTTCTGGTGACACATTTTACCGAGAAGTATCAACACGTCAATACGGGCGCTGAAATTGTGTCCCTGCATGAAGAAGTGACTTGATCGCGGTTTTCTACATTGAGCGCCAGCCTGAGAACGACTCAGACCCTCGCCTTTTTTTCGGCGTTAATAAAAATTCGGCACAGCTTGTAGCAGTGGTTTAGGGCTGGACAAACAGCCGAGCTCACGGTCCCTCTCACTTCGCAGATACCCGGCTCTTGTACCTCACAATAATTTCTGAACTTACCACTGAAAGTTCTCCACGACTGGCATGCCAGGATCACTTAAAAAGTTAGCAGGCATTAACATTTCTACCCAAAATGTAGAATTTGTGATGCTGAAAGATCCCGGGCCATCTCCACTAGCGTGAAACCTGGGAAGGGGCGAAGCCTGCAGTGTATAAGTATTCCTGGCGCCTTGGCGTTTTCGCCAACGGAGATGAAGCCGTTTGGGGGTCGAAGTATACAGCTGTGCTGTAAACGTCTCTTGTCTTTGAAGCACAAAACTCTCCAGCGCGAGGCGTAAACGAGTGCCCGGTGTTTCTAATACGCGTTAGGAAGCGCTCCAGCGCGAGGCGTAAACAAGTGTCCTGGTGTTTTTTAGAACGCGTTACGTTCTAGCGCGAGGTGCAAATGAGTTTCTCGATGTTTAACTACCGACTGCATGTGACGACAAAAGCGATTACGACGGTTACGACGACCACGATAGGAGGCGCCAAGAGCCCCAGCTTCTATGGGGCTTCGCCCCTAAAAGCCGACCTAGCCCATATCCTATATGAATGCACACAGCTCCAACCTAAAGCCGAATGGCATCTCTCTAATGAGATAGAATGGGAGACTGCGGTGACCAGTCCCGAGCCTGAGACCCAACTTCATGCTGTGGACTGGTATTTGGAAGTCGCCATGAAGCAAAATCTCCGGGCCACCTCACGGAGTCAAGATGACGCCCATCCCTAATCTCCTATCTACGACATTCGCACCTGACTAAGCACCAAATTATCACCGAAGATGGAGCCCAATCTGCGCGACAGTCACCGTACCGGGCGTCTTCACAAGAGTGTGAAGCTATTGGCAAGCAAGTCAAAGACATGCTCGAAGGCGACGTCATACAACCCTCGAAAAGCCCCTCGAACGCCCCAGTTGTGCTCGTGAAGATGAACGACTCTGGCGTTCTGCTTTAACTACCAACCGTTGAAAATAATCATGAAAAAGATTAACGCCACCTCCCACGGATACACGACGCCTTGAACACGTCGGCCACGGGGAATGCTTCTCTTCGATGGACCTGTAAACCAGGTGCTAACAAATGGAAGTGGAGAAGAAGAAAAGCAAGAACACAATTTTTTTAACGCTGCATGGACTGTACGAGTTCAAAGTCTTGGTGTTTCGACTTTGCACGGCGCCAGCAACGTTCCAAAGAGTAATTTACACTTTCTGGCAGGCCTCAAATGACACACTTCCCTCACTTACCGCGACGTAGTTGTATTAGCCCAGAGCTTCGACGAGCACGTCCCAAGAGTGGATTCGGTACTTGAGGCAATTAGAGCTTTAGGGTTAAGGCTGACACCTGCAAGGTGCCGTCTGCTTACGAGGAAATGAGGCTTTACTGCGAAGCAGTATATGTCTAACCCCTCCAGTTTTCATTCCGGTGAAGCGGGTTTACTCGGCGCCTCTCCGGTGCCCCTCGTCGCCACCACTGACCGGTATTTCGGAACTGTTATTCTCCTCTCCACCACCTGCGAATATTTCACAAGTTTCCCAATCGGCTGGAAATTTCGCTGTTGCCGTTATCAGCAACTGCACGTTTAGCTCGCATTGGGACGGATGCGTGTCGTTGGCTCGGAGGAATAATAGTGGTGATTCAAGGAGCTTGGGCAGGCACAGTAACGTGAATTGATGCAAAAACAACACAAAGCTGCTATCCCAGAACATGCAGCGCGAATTACGTGATTTCGAAGTGATTTTATCAACCGCCATTTCGGCGCCAGTTTCGCAGTGAGCAATACACTCCGGTCCAAGAACGACGTATTCGAAATTGGAGGCGTTAAAGAGTCGGATGAAAAGGAGGCTGCGCTTCGGGTTCTGGTCAAAGGATTCCCGCAAAGGTCTTCCACCGGTGAATAATGCCTAGTGTGCGGAACCTGCGAGCCATGGGACGGCCATAACTCGTTCGCTGCGGGGAGGAATAGAGATCATTCGATGAACAAGGCAGCGAAAGCCGAAGGGAGAATCAGCGTCGTCGCAGAGAATCACAAACTGACCCGCAACGGAAAGCTGAAGCAAAGCGCCGAATGTTAAATGGTCATGGCGACGCCCAGCGATTCAACACCGACGACGCCGCGAGAATTCGGCGTTACCACGCCGCCAGGCAGGGCAACGCATTCAAAGGTGCCCATTCAAAATTCAAACATAATTTTCTCGATTGCAATTTAGGCGTCAGTTGCGAAGTGTGCGGATAGACTCTGGTTCGAAAATGGCGTCCGCAAAATCGGAAACGTTAAAGATTGGGATGGAAAGGGGGCCGCACTTCGGGTGCGGGCCGAAAACGTCCCGCAGATGGCTTCCAGTGCTAAGGAGTTCATTGTGCGCGGAACGTGCAAGGAGTTTCTACCAAAACGTGTCATGCCCAAGTACGCTACCAACTTCGGCTACGTATACCCGCCGCGTCCATCTCATCGCCCTCGCCTGAACGCAGTCGAGCAGTGCCTGATCGCATGCCGTTTGCCGTTTATGTGCATTGGGCGTCTCTCTCACGGCCGCGGTTAGTACAGCATCCCATGACAGATAATGAACGTTCTCATCAATGTGTAAGGAACCCTGCAGTCACTCCCTCAACACATCTCAGACGACAGAGTGGTGAAAATTCTCACCAAGCGCCCAGTCATAGACAAGGCGACCTATAAATCTGGAGGGGTCAGGTTCGATGTACATGGGTTGGGAGTGAAAAGAGAAGGGAGAGGGCACGCACACGCAGGTACAAGTTTCATGCCCTTACTGATGAAATGTCTGCTGTGCGGGCGGGATGTTCATACGAGGCCGACAAACGGCCTGATGCGGCCTGTACCATATTCTCAATGGTCGAGCGGACTGGGTTGGTGTGTTACACAAACGTAACACATTACACATACCTAATAGAAGGGATACGCTCAGACAGGTCTATGTTTGTCCTCTAAAACAAAGCTGGTCCTTTCAAGTGGCATTCAGGTAACTGGCTGCGAAGTAAGCTCAATATAAAATTACAAACGAACGTGTTTTGTTTCATGCACTCCGTGGACTGCGAACAGCTTTGCATGCCATCCTTCTGCACCGAGTGGAAGGGCACGTCTCTTTGGCCGCGTCTTCAACGCCGAGGGAGTCCGGTCTCACCCACATTGAACATTAGCCATCACCAACTACCCTGTCTGCAGAAATAGAAAGGCTTGCGAAGGTTCATCGGCCTGTGCGCATACTGCCAGCGATTCGACGAAAGCTCCGAAAAAGTTGCCGAACCCCTCACGGGCCTTACGAAAGACAGCGTTCCTTCGTGCTTGGAGCAAGAGTAGCAAAATGCTTCTAGCAAGCTTAAAAATCATCTGCAGACCTCACCTGTTCTTGTCCATTTGGAGGAGTACGCCACATCAGAAATACACGCACTGGCCAGTTGCGCAGGCCAGGGTGCTATCCTCCAACAAAACCAGGACGGCTGAGAAAAGGTAATCCTTTACGCCTACCGCAGTCTATTAGAAGAAGAAAGGAACTAGTCGGCCTCTGAAGAAGAGTGCCTCGCCTTAATATGGGCCATTTACGTCTATGGCAGATCCTTTAGCTTGGTACAAGCAACCATGCACTCTGTTGCACACTGTTTTGAGGGGAGTGAGGTATCGTGTTCGCAAGAAGCATGGTATGTGAGTTCATGTGTCGCTTGATTGGTGCCTAGTTCTATTCCGGACCCCTGAGTCCGGTTGTCGAGGTGCCGTTTTCAACTTTTTTTCTTCGTGAATGGAAGTATTTTTCCGAAACATTTAGACATTCTGCCTGCAACAAATAGTGTAATGCTACTGAGGAGCCTGTAACGAATTTTGTTTTTCTTGTGAATGCTTCCATCAGTCGGAATAGCATGAAGATGGCTCCAACTTTTGCTTATTCGTTGCTGTATGAAGGAGGGTGATGCAGTTTTGAAGATTGCCGGAGTACTCGACTACGACAATCATTACCTCGTTCTCTATATTTCCGCGAACCATGTACGGGTTTGTTTATTTATTGTTTGTTTTTACTGCCGAGCCATGCCCGGCGGTGTTATCTGCGTTCCTAACGAAGCGCGTCTTCCATTCTTTACTTTTAAGCCGCATGGGCTATCACATTCTGATAAACAGACTGTTTCGCCCTAACGCCACTAGCCCAGAATAATCTTCTGTGATTACAATGTTCTGGATGTGAAGAGACGGTTCCAGAAACCCTTGCGCTAAAAGATAAAAGCCTGCAGAGCAGTCGCCGTGGCATTCGACTCTCGACGCTCGACTACGCACGTAACTTTCTTGACTGCTGTTTCGCCGCCTGTGTATTCTTTGAGTTGTTAGGGGACAGCGCGTTCTTCGGAGTCGTGACGGAGAGCGACCTAGCCGCCCAGCAGCGTGCCGACCCCGACTTACGCGCCACAATTGACTACCTCGAAGGACGCAACGTCTCCGTGCCTAGGACCTTCAAACGCAACCTACCAGCATTCAGCCTGCAAAACTCTGTTCTCGTGAAGAATTTCAGCCCCGGAACAAAAACAAATTATCTTCTTGTCATCCCAGCAGACCTTCGCGACGAAATATTGGAAGCGTGCCATGACGACCCGGCTTCCAGACATCTCGGAACAGCCGGCACAATGCCAAAATCAAGGCGAAATACTACTGGCCCCGACTTACATCCGACGTCAACCACTACGTCCGGATCTGCCGTGACTGCCAGCGCCGAAAGACGCCACCGACCAGACCCGCCGGACTTCTGCAGCCGATTGCCGTCCCATCGAGGCCCTTCCAACAGATTGGAATGGACCTTCTGGGCCCGCTTCCTACATCCCGATCCGAGAACAAGTGAATTTTAGCGACAGACTACATGACGCGCTACGCAGAGACCGCCGCTCTTCCGAAGGGGACTGCACAAGAAGTCGCAAAGTTCTTCATAAGCCAAGTTGTGCTGTGACATGGAGCCCCAGAAGTCCTAATCACGGACGGCGGAACGGTCTTTACTGCGGAGCTGATGCAAGGAATCTTACGCTACAGCAACACGGGTCACCGAAGAACGACGGCGTACCACCCCCCAACGAACGGACTTACGGAACGTCTGAACAAGACGATCGCGGATATGCTGTCTATGTACGTCGACGTTGAACATAAGACTTCGGACGAAGACCTCCCGTATGTCACGTTTGCGTACAACACAGCGACCCAGGAGACTACGCAGATGACACCGTTCGAGCTCGTCTACGGAAGACGGCCGACTACGATGCTCGACGCCATGTTTCCGCATGTAGAAGATGACGACCTCAACGCTGACGTCCAAGATTACCTTCAACGTGCGGAGGAGGCCCGCCAGCTCGCTCGAGTTCGTATAACGGACCAGATTGATTGATTGTAGGGTTTAACGCGCCGACGCAACGCAGGCGATGAGGCGCGCCGTAGTGGAGGGCTCCGGATTAATTTTGACCACCTGGGGATCTTTAACGTGCGCCGAAATCTCGTACACACGGGCGTTTTTGCTTTTCGCCTCCATCCGAAAAGCAGCCGCCACGGCCGGGAATCGAACCCGCGACCTCGTGCTCAGCAGCGCAACGCCTTAGCCACTGAGCCACCGTGGCGGGTCATATAACGGACCAGCAGCTGGTGGATGCCGGCCGCTACAACCTCCGACGCCGAGACGCCGGGTACCAACCAGGGGATCGTGTGTGGGTATGGACTACCATCCGATGACGCGGACTCAGTGAGAAGCTTCTGTGACGGTATTTCGGACTCTACCAGATTCTACGACGTGTTGGCCAATTAACCTATGAAGTGATCCCCAATGGTGATTCCGGCACATCACGTCGACACACGCGACCCGAAGTCGTCCACGTGGTTCGCTTCTAACCGTACTTCGCAAGATGACGGACTTTTTTGTTGTTTTGTTGTTGCTGTTTGTTCGGACTGTCGTTTTATTTTAGCATCGGTTCAATGCACTATTAGAGGAGGGGTAATGCCGCGAACCATGTACGGGTTTGTTTATTTATTGTTTGTTCACTGCCCGGCCATCCTCGGCTCTGTTATCTGTGTCTCAAGCGAAGCGCGTCTTGCATTCTTTACTTTTATGCCGCATGGGCTATCACATTCTGATAAGCAGACTGTTTCGCCCTAACGTCACTAGCCCAGAATAATCTTCTGTGATCTACAATGTTCTGGATGTGAACCGACAGTTCCAGAAACAGTTGCGCCGAAAGATAAAAGCCTGCAGAGCAGACGCCGCGGCATTCGACTCTCGACACTAGACTACGCACGTAACTTTCTTGACTGCTGTCTCGCCGCCTGTGCATTCTTTGAGTTGTTAGGGGAGCACAATTTCGCTCCAATAAACTTATTTTCTTTGAATACAACTGCGTCGTCTTTGCTTTGTGACAATATTACCTCTATACCTCTATTACCTCTATACCAGATCCGGCGTATAGTGTGTTCTAGTGTTTTTGCAATTTTCCCCGAATAAATTTCTTACTGCCATATCGCCTGTGCTTGCCTAGGATTGGGTCTACTCACTCTGACATGGCGCTCTTTGGCCTCGATGCCCTTGTGCCGTGAACAAGCACACACATGCACACAGATGTTTTTAGTAAGGGAGAGTTTGGTAGGGGACGGATGGTGTCCAGCCGTTTTTTTTTCTATGGGGGGATTGCCTGTCTTCTCTACAAAAGGTCCTTCCCCATTTCGTTTTTCCAGCTGCTCCCTGGGTGCTAAGAGAGCAGTTTTTCAGATTTCGTACAGGGCTTTAAAAAGACAGAACTTGCGGATGTTTTTTTTATCACCACCAGCAAGAGCCAATTTAGGTTCACTTCAGGACGAAGGCCTCTGCCATTTACATTCATCTACTGCGTCCTGCGCTTCCCGAGTCTATTCTTTGGCCGTGAATGTTGTTATTTCATCACTCAATCGAGGTAATGGCCTTTCCCTCCTCCTAGGAACGTCTCTGCGCTTAGGATTCGGGCCGCACTCGGCGATATCCGTCCTTTTGGCTAAGTTCCTGATCACGTGTCTGGAGTCGCATAATACTATTTTGCACCATTTTTCTGTTACCCTGGTGGTCTACCGGTTGTCAGTTTGTCTCACGGTAAAATTGCACGGTTAATGGCTGCCTTATATCCTGCCCTTGTGTTTGGCATAGAGTTTGATACTAACATATACTAGAGGGAAATCTGGCGCTGCATTCGCGGGCCGCCGTGGGCGGCGTCATCGCAGCTAGCGACGTTCCTTGTCTCCTTGGCTTGGTTAGCCACATGGCTTCTTTTTCGTCTTGAAGCCAAAAGGGGTAACATTGTTTTTTTTTGTTCATCTTCCATGAAGCTTCTAAATACTCCCTGACAAATAAATCTTTCGGGAGCTTTAATTTTATAATAACAGAACAAATTTGAATAATTTTCTGCAGTAATATTGTTGCATTTTTGCAGCCAAAGCCAAATTTTTAGCCTGTTCGTGAGCCATGTCAAGGACAAGTGGAACGTGCCTGCCGAATACATGACGGCACGCTCGCTGAAGCGCGGCTCCCCTAGAGAGTGGCGCACGATTTCCCTCTAGTAAATGTTAGTATGAAACTCTATGGTGTTTGGTATCCGTCGGTGCGGGTACGTCTTGTGGTACCGTACGCTGCGTAACGGTCCAGGTCATCATTAGTGGCCGCATGAGTCATCGGTTATTCTTCTCGTATCTCTCCTTTTCTCTTAGGCAATTCATGAGGGGGGCAATTGGTTAATTTTTTTTTGTTGTTGGATTGTGAGATCCTCTGTCGTGTGACTCTGTAGCCCTGATAAGCATTCCTACTCGACTGTTTCCTTGTGGGGCATCCGTACCTAGCATTGGCTGCATGACGCCATCTTTTGTTGGCCATACGCAGCTTGCGTGGGAGCCAAAACCACGGGAATATCGAAAAGTGTTATAAAAATTTCCGTATTTTGAGGCTATATGCTGGGTATTATTTCAGCTGGTCTCCGCTCATAATGTATGCCATCCTTGTTTTTTGAGATACGTTCAGTAGTTTTTTTGCCCCCTGTTTTACTTAGCTGACCAAACCAGCCTGACCGAATCGTTGTACCGACATCAGTTTCGGTGGAAAAAATGCCGCGGTGGCTAAGTTCATAAGTCCTTACACTGTTGAGCTCGGGGACGCAGATTCGATTCCGGGATCGAGGCGGCGGCTGTTGGACTGATCGAAGCAGAGAACGAGAACGCCCGTGTTTTAAGACTTCGGCACAGGTTAAAGATACCCAGGTGGTCAAAACAAAATCCGGAGCCGTTTACTACGGCGTGCCACATAATCGAGGTGTGGCTTCCGCACGTAAATTACCAAAAAAGTTCTTTTACAGAGAACCTTTGTGTCCTCACACAGGCAGTTGTATGAGAATACGCCCTGCAGGAAAGCCAAATTTCTCTGACGATGGTGATGAATAATCGTGGGTGACGGGAAAGAAAGAAACGCTTCCTGTGACCGGAATCGAACTTGGGTCGCTCGCGTAATCAAGGTGCTGCCTATCTGATTTCTTCATTTCATCATGATCGAGGCGAACGCCAAGCAACAGGTACCCATTCGTGCAGCAACCCCAAACCGAAAAGTTCGGCCGATGGAGTGGTTGCTTGGTGAAAAATGTATTGAATGCCTGCAGAGCTTTCACTGACCGCGCCTAAGTCACCCGGTTGGGGGCGTCGAAGTCCTGCCGCTTCACCGCCTCACAGGCCTGCTGGACGGCCCAGAGTTGGTCGTCGGGGCTGGGGCTGCACGAGGCAGCAGACAGCCGTGGCGGGAGGGTTCCGGAGTTAGCACCGTGCGGATCTTTGGTACAATCCCAGAGCGTGTGGGTTAAGGTGGCTACCTCTTTGCGGCCGACTTTAAATGTGTTGCTTGTGTAACTTTCCGGATACGTTCTGTAATAGTGTGCCGGGCTAGGGTGCGTGCGCGTCTGCAGTTGCCTGAGTGCGACCGCCTGTGACCTGTTCAGCTTGTCGCTGGGCGGAGGGAAGGTCCGTCGGGCCAAGCGGAAGGCCTTGGTGATTTCGTTGTAGCTCGTCATTCGATCTTTGGTGCTGTACCACGAACGCTCGTCGCCGGCGCGGTTTGTTAGCTCGCGCGCCCTGGCGTGTGCCGTCTCGTTGCCATTATGATGGTTCCTGGAGACTCCCCCAATGTGTGCGGGGAACCAAAGGCATACAAGGCGGCCATCGGGGTAACCGAGTCTACAAGCACCGGGAGACTGCTCAGCCTAGGCATCCACAACACCCTAGAAGAAGTCATTGAAGCTCAGAGAACGGCGCAGCTGGAGAGACTGGCAATAACTAAGACTGTAAAGAGAATAGTACTGGAAATGCTGGGGCTTCGATACCACGAGAAACAGGGAGTCAATATGGCGATCCCGGACGAAGACAGGGGCATGATTCGGGTGGACGCGATCCCGCAGAACACGCACCTCGAGTATAACAAAGGCGGACGAAAAGCGAGGGCCAAGGCACTGGCGGAACTACACGCCGGAGACGCGGGAGCCCGCTACGTAGACGCAGGCGAGTACGAGAACGGAAGCGGTTTCGGCGTAACCGTGGTCGACGCCGAAGGCAACGTCAGGGCGGCGGCCAGTATGAAAAGCGACAAACCAGAAGAAGCTGGTCCTCGTAGCGCTGACCAGGCAGGAGCCCGAGTGACCATATGACGGGAAGCGAGGCTCGGGCCTGGCGGCAATGGCGAGGGCGACTCCGGCCAAGTCTGAAGTCTTAGCGTAAGGCTTTACCCACCGGCCCAATAAAAGTTTTTTTTCCAATCCAATCCAATCGCGTTCAACTATCGTCATCGTTACACGGAGGGGTGCATAATTTTTAAGCATATGGTGGAGAGGCGTTTTGGGGTGATGGCGTCAGTTGTGGGGACGTCTGGTGAAAGCGTCTACGGAGATTGCTACCACCGGCAGGGCGTAGTTGCGGCACATCCGTCTATTTGTTTCCGCGGTATATCAATGTCTTCATTTCCACACTTCATTTGGCGCTGAGCCATATTTCATTGAGGCGAGCTGTCTCATCTGTCTGCCTCAGTCGTAGCTTCCTGGGGCAGTGAGGTGGTATTTCTGTGGACGGTTGGCAACACGGCCGATAGCAGACGGCTAGCAGGCATGCGAAAACAAAGAATTGAGGGCAATAACACCATCGCTTTAAAAGAACGCTTCCCGAGGTCGCAATCAAACTTGTGTCCCCCCCGCAGGGGGCACCTTGTGTACTCAAGGTGTTTTGGTGAGTAGCGCCACCACGGTCCCGAGCTCCGCAGGGGTGCCTACTGCTGTAGGCACTTGGTGTCTTGCAACACCACGGACCCGAGCACATGTGGGTTGGACCCACCCACGCCCTTGGCTGTGCGTGGCTTTGCCGTGTCCGGGGAAAAGGACATCCTGGTGGTTGAGCCAAAGCCAGGGTTGTTTTGGACCTTCGTGGCCCCCTGGCAGAGGCAACACACCACTTCGGCCCCCGCTTCCCGTAGACGGTGCCCCCAGTCTGACCCGACCTGGGGGGAATCAGCCAGTCGCCTCTTCCTGTCCTCTTCTCCATTCTTTCCCTTTCCTATGTTCTTTCCTAACCCTGTCCTGTCATCTTTTCTCTTCCTCATTTTTCCGTTTTTTCTCTAGGCGACGAGGGTTAACCCTGTGCGAGGACATCACCCTAGATTCCGACCATAGGGTTACAGTGGCGAGGTACAGTTAACGTGTGCTTCAAAGCCACGTTCCCTTGTTGGGCTCGGTGGTGGGCGACTGGCCTCGCCACCGAATTGATTCCATGTTCTATGGCTATTTTCTCAACTTTCGCAAAACACCCTGATCGACCTCCTAAAAGGGGTCGCACCGAAGTACTCCGCACCCAACCACCTCAGGCAGCTTTCAGCAAGTATCTAGTTGTACACTCGACCGATGAAAAACCTATCACCGACCTGTCAGTCTTCTTAATTGCCAAATGTATTGAAAACATTGTCGGCAAAGACTACAACGCCAAAAAGATGCCCTCTGGAGACCTCCTTGTTGAAGTTATGCGAAAAAACCAAAGCGAGAACCTCCTGAAGCAAGAAAAATTGCCAACTTGACCGTCACCGTTACGCCACACCGCACGCTAAACACTGTCCAAGGTGTTATCTCTGACAAAGAGCTCCTCCATTAGACAGATGATGATCTCCTTGAGGGACTGCATGACCAAGGTGTTGTTGGCGTCCTTAGAATTATTATGAGAAGAGATGGAGCAGAGATCAAGACCCGACACATCATCCTAACATTTGCTAGCTCTACCCTGCCAGAGACAGTGAAGGCAGCTTTCCTTAGCTGTCGTGTACGCGCCTACATTCCAAACCCGAGGCGATGCTTTAAATGTCAACACTACGGTCATGGAACTCTAGCTTGCCGTGGCAAGCTCACCTGTGCGAAATGTGGCGAGAATGATCACTCTTCTGATGACTGCAAAAACACAATCATGAAATGTCCGAACTGCAGTGGTTCACACGCTGCATACTCACGATCTTGCCCATCTTTCAAGAAAGAAAAAGAGATCATTCAAATCAAAGTAACCGAAAATATCAGTTTCCCCGAAGCACGCCAAAAGCACAAGATGTTTTCGGCTGCATCCTATGCAGACGCCGCCCGCCGGGGGTTGGGGCGTCGTTTGGTTAGTACTGCGACACAATGCAGCTTAGCTGATGTGTCGCTGTCGTTAACCCCCTCCGAGCAACCACCAGCTCCTGCCTCTACAGCAGAGGCCCTGGTGGTTCCTCCTCCTGCTGGGCTGCCGTCCACAGCCGAGCACCCCGCCACTACGTCTGCGGAGCCCGACGGGCGCTGTTGGGACTGGTCCGGCCTCTTCTAGTCCAGCTCCATTGGCCCGCACGACACCCAAGGGCATTGAGAGCATGAACTCAGGTGGCCCCACACGTACTCCTTCCCTTCCCGCACCGCAGGTTCCAACCAAGAAGCCTGCGGCCACCTCAGGAACCAATCCGCGAGGTGGATGTCGGATGAACACAATGTCGGTGCCGCCTGATTTGTCAGACGAGGACATGGACACCTCGGCATCTCAACCTGCCCAGCAGGCGCAAAATGAGCGCCGCGGCACTTTTGGCCCTGGGAAAAAACCACCTCAACGTACAACAGGCCCTAAACAAGACTCACTGACATGAACCAGAATAGGCAACTTCTCAACTACATCTTTATTATCTTTAATCCATAATAGCTGTTGAAAACATAGTTCAATGGAACTGTAGGGGTCTCATAAAAAACTTGGATGATGTATATGAACTCCTTTATAAACATCAATCCAGTATTGTTTGCCTCCAGGAGACACACCTGAATCCCAAGCAAAGTAACTTTCTTAAACAATACACTGTCTTCAGGAAAGATAGAGATGCCTGTGCTCATTCATCTGGTGGGGTTGCCATTGTGACGCGAAAATCCATTCCATCCCAGTCCATTAGACTACTCACCAGCCTTGAGGCAGTTGCTGTCCGCGTGATCATTTTTGGTCGGCTGATTACAATATGTTCCTTATACATTCCCCCGGATCATCAATTGTCTACCTCAGAATTTGAGTCGTTGGTAAATGAGCTTCCTGAACCATTTATCTTAGTTGGAGACCTAAATGCACACAACAAACTCTGGGGTTTTGGGCGAACTGACGCTCGCGGCCGCTTGATTGAACATTTCCTAGTATCATCTGGTGCGTGTTTGTTCAACAAAAAACAGCCCACATATTATAACATTACACACAACACGTACTCGCACATAGACTTGGCAATCGGTTCTGCTGTTCTTTTTCCACTCGTTGAGTGGCAGGTGGAGAAAAACCCGCTTGGAAGTGACCATTTCCCAGTATTCCTGAGATGCCTAGACAGAGACCCTTACACTCCCACCTCAACTAAAAGGTTTAAAGAAACCGCTGCAGACTGGGAGAAATTTAAGCAGAAATCTCAACTCGCATACAGTTCCATAGAACACTTGGGTATTGATGAAGCTTGTAGCCTTGTCACGGCACATATCCTTGACGCTGCAGAGAACTTCATTCCCCAGACTTCTGGTGACACAAGTAACCTAAGGCGGCCCTGGTGGAATGAAGAGTGTCGACAAGCACGCCAGGCACAGAACAAGGCGTGGGGCATTCTTCGCAGGTACCCCACTGCGGACAACCTTGTAGCGTTCAAGCGCACCAAAGCCATGGGAAGGCGCATTCGCCGTCAGGCCAAAAACAATACCTGGAGGTCCTTCTTAACTTCAATAAATTCTTTCACCGATACAAGAAAGGTTTGGAACAGGATAAGAAAACTAAATGGACAAAGCACACATGGCTTACCCCTTGTTGACACCACTGGTGGCACCCTGGAGGACCAGGCAAACGCGTTGGCACAACACTTCGAACACGTCTCAAGCTCTTCACATTACACAAGCACATTTATACACTACAAAAAGTCAGCTGAGCGGAAGTCCATACGTGACCACAAGCATTCAAACGACTCCTATAACTCTCCATTCTCCCTTCACGAGCTCATGACTGCGTTGGCTGGTTGCAAGCCTTCGGCACCAGGTGCAGATAACATTACGTACGGCATGATCAAACACCTTCATACAGACACAATCAATACTCTCCTGTTTTTATTTAACAGAATATGGCATTCTGGGCACTTTCCTAAGGCATGGAAACAGGCTATTGTTGTGCCACTGCTGAAAGAGGGAAAGGATGCATCCTGTGTTTCAAGTTATCGTCCAATTGCCCTGACCAGCTGCTTGTGCAAGCTGTTCGAAAAAATGATCAATAGAAGGTTACTATATTTCCTGGAATACAATGGTATTCTGGACAGCTGCCAGGCAGGTTTTCGGTCGGGCAGATCAACAACAGACCAACTTGTCGCTTTTGAATCCTATGTGAAAAATGCCTTTGTTAACAAACAGTTTTGTATGTCCATATTTTTTGATCTAGAGAAAGCATATGACACTGCCTGGCGCTACGGCATCCTGCGAGACCTGAAATCTTTTGGAATTTGTGGGAATATGCTTAATGCCCTTGAAAGCTATTTGTCTGAACGAACATTCAGAGTGAGGGTCGGGGCTGCATTATCCGCGCTGTATATGCAAGAAAATGGCGTTCCTCAGGGTGGAGTACTTAGTCGCACACTTTTTATAGCTAAGATGAACGCACTTGGAAAAGCTCTGCCCCGTACCATTTTTTACTCCATTTACGTGGATGATGTTCATATCAGTTTCCGGTCCTGTAACCTGTCTATCTGTGAACGGCAGTTACAACTTGCCACAAACAGGCTTGTAAAATGGGCCGACGGAAATGGCTTTAAGATAAATCCTCAAAAGAGCACATGTGTCTTATTTTCCAAGAGGCGTGGTATTCACCCTGAGCCCACCGTCCACCTTAGTGGAGTGGCTGTGCCTGTGAAGAAGGAACACAAGTTTTTAGGGATTGTGCTAGATGAAAAGCTGTCATTTATTCCACATATAAAGCTACTCAAAATAAAATGTATAAAGGCAATGAATATCCTAAAAGTCCTATCCCACCACTCCTACGGTGCAGATAAGATGTGCCTGTGCGTCTCTACAACAGTTTAGTGAAGTCGCGGCTGGACTATGGGAGCGTAGTATACGGGTCAGCTTCGAAAACCGCTTTAAAAATGCTTGACCCTGTTCTGCACCTTGGGCTTCGCCTTTCGTCAGGAGCCTTCCGAACGAGTCCTGCACAAAGCCTATATGTGGAATGTGACCAGTGGTGCCTGGAAGACCAGCGCTTATACACAGATCTATTGTATGCCATGAAGGCAACATCCATAAAAAATCACCCTTCTTCTTTTATTGTCAATGACACCTCTGCCATGCACTCGTTTCTCAGTCGGCCCTCTATATCTATGCCTTTTTCGTTGAGAGTGAGAGTGCATGCTGAAGAGCTTGGGGTTTCTTTTAGCGAGACTTACAAAACTTCGATCACAGACCTTGTTGCTCCCTGGGAAATGTCCCCCATTTCTTGTGATTTATCTTTCAGAGCCATTAACAAAAGAACTGCACCAAGAGAACTCATCTTGCAGCACTTCCTACATCTACGACACAAATACCCCTACACAACGTTTTACACAGATGCCTCCAAGTCCGCCAATTCTGTGTCATGCGCTGCACATGGCCCAAACTTTGCTACCACGAAGACAATGAACAAAAATACCAGTATTTTTACAGCTGAGGCACACGGCATTTTAACCACTGTGGAACACATTACAGAAACCAGAATACACAGTTTCATTATTTTTACAGACTCCCTGAGTGTAGTATTAGCTCTCCATTCAGGAAAACCAACTAGAAACATTATTTTAAACCGTCTTATCAAATCCATAATGTCTGCTTACGCTCTAAAATTGACTGTAGTAGTGTGCTGGGTACCTGGGCACAGTGGAATTTCAGGCAATGAAATTGCTGACCAGAATGCTGCTGTGGCGGCTCTCCGCAGTGATATAGATATCCCACATGTGCCCTACCTAGACATGAAACCACTAGTTCGGAGTGTGCTTCGGAGGCGCTGGCAGGTACAGTGGGACACACGAATCGAAAACAAACTGCACATTATAAAACCACACATAGGGAAATACAACACAGAGAAACAGAACGGGTTCACAGAAATATCAATATGCAGATTAAGAATAGGTCACACACACGCTACACACTCATACCTTTTAAACGGAACCCCACCACCATCTTGTGAGAAATGCGGACGAAGACTTACAGTCCTCCTTGTATTGATTGAATGCTTGGCATACGATGACGCAAGGAAACGACACTTCCCAGAACTATACACCTACATGATACCCTTACACCCATCCTTGTTTTTATCTGATCAACCCCCGATTAGAAGTGAACGCCTTATAGCCTATCTCGCTGACATTGGATTTTTAACACTCATCTCATACCATGTGTGACATCAGGGCCACCCAATGCAAATAGTGAGGGCGGTTCTGAGCGTTTTCATAACGTGCCAGTGACGTCACCGCCATCCCTGCTATGTTATGGCGCTCCCAGCACACACATAAACATCGTCACTGTTACCCCTCATCCTATTCATCTTCGCTTCTTAGAGTAAGGGCCCTTTACACCCATATATACACTATTTTTATCAAGTACATCACAATCATCGCCATGGCATTTTAATAAATGTGACAAAACAAACATTGTCTTGGCGCTCTTTGGCCTCAGACGCCCTTGCGCCAATAAAATATACATAGTAGTAGTAGTAACTTGTGTCCCTAGCCTTATGATGCCGACGTATATCCGACAGCGCTATGCCGTCACGGTCGAAGCAGTTTGCATTTCGAACTTACTGCTTAACTTGCATTGCATGGGAAAAATCTTCGGGTTTTATCTATCTTCCTTCTAAAAAAGGGCTTTACCATAGTCACCCACATAAAATGCTGGGTGACGGTGTGTAGGCTGTACACTAAAGGGCTGTGTTAGGAGTCATCGAGGGATGTGCGAGCTGCGATGTTGGTCCAAGGAGTCTGGTAGAACTGGCGAGCGCAAGTAGAAAACGGCATAACTACAGTTAGCATCCATGTCCTGTACAAACGCTTCCTTGTGGAGATGTAAAATATGCCAGCCTCTCCTATCATTGCTACCTCGTCAGAAGCGTACAATGTGACCCCGGATGACATATTATTAGTACGTTAAACATGGAGGGTGTTAACACGAGAAAGAAGAATGCAGTGCACAAGCTGTGGATGTAGGGAAAAATTCGCCATGTGCACGCTCTGGGAATTAGCAGTATGTAATCCGAGGAGAGCCTGCACGGTCAGGCACAGGTTAAGGTTGGGCTAAGAAATTGAAATTGCCAGTGAGGTTGGGCACGAGCCGCGTGTGGTGGCGCAGGAACTTCCGAGTATGCAAGCCCGAGGCAAATTTCAGCGTTAGGGGACGATGCAACTGAGCCAGGTTATTCCTCGTAAGCTCAGAGAGGGTTTGAACACCGCGTCAGGTCAGCCAGGTGAGAAGCTAGGTGATATCTTTACAATGCAAATTTGAATAGAATTACCAAGTGTATCAGCTTTCGCATGTGTCCATGTATTGGTTCTTGATACTACCAGTGGATTTGTGGCCAATATGCAACGGCAGCTCTTCAATACGCAGTCGTCTCTTCAAATATTTCTTTCACTCGCTGGAGTACGTATCGCATGCGAAATTTGAATGCAGTAGTATATCTGCTGACGTTTGTGCACCACCGATAAGCGGTACACAGTATTTCCATTTTTCGTATTGGCACCCTCCACGTTTTCCGCATTATTATAGCCTCCAGATGATTACTTTGAAGCCGTTATTATTTACAACTCGACATAGCGCCAGACTGTCTTTAATGTAAGGGGGGACGGCTCGCTGTGTTTTACTGACGCTCGCTCATTTGCTATTGGGATATCTCCATGCGTGGGGATGACGTGGTAAAATTTTGATATAGCAGCTTGGTCTAACTATTGGAGTCACTAAGGCCCTCGTCATGCTACACAAACCAGGCCTGTGAGATGTCATTGCTCAGTCGCTAAGGCGTTGCGCTGCAGAGCGCAAGGTCGCGGGTTCAATTCCCGGCCGCGGCGGCCGCTTTTCTGATGGAGGCGAAAAGCAAAAACGCCAGTGTGTACGAGATTTCGGTGCGCGTTAAAGATCCCCAGGTGGTCAAAATTAATCCGGAGCCCTCCACTACGGCGCGCCTCATCTTAAACCCTACAAACAGCGAATGTCGTGCTGGTAGTTGAACACTAACCCAGTTGTAGTTACACAAAATGCGTTCATGTGTTCGCCACGAACTACTGCGCCCATTTTAGTACTGTTTAGTCCTGGGGAGCCCTGCTGCCCTTTTATATTGTGATTTTTTATGTTAGACCAGCTGGACTAGTAGGCGCAGGAGGATCAGCGTTTATGCGGTTGGGGTTCCCTTGAGGTTCAGTAAGGATGGTGTCAGATACGTCGACTTGAGTCAATTTTGAAAGAGAGGCCGTGGGTCGAGGCGGGTGGTATAGAGCTGGTGCCCCTTCTATCACTTTATAGACTCGGATAATTGACCACTTTATTCGTGAACGTCAAGCCTTACTGAAAAAGAACAGCAGGCATGCCCAGAAGCGATGATTATTGTTAGTTACGACAGATAAAGGTGAGGTGATGATTGACGAGGACACTAAATAGACGAAGACTAAGCGTAAATAGGAGTAACATTCAGAGAGAAACTTCAGTGCATTGGCGGGAAACGCAAAGTAACAGGGGGACAAGACAAGAAAACAAAAGCACAGACGAGAGCAGCCGCCCAAACTCGCCCAAGCTTCCGCTTTTGCGAGAAACTTCAGTCAGATTACGTGTGGTGTTGTAAAAGGATTACAATTACCACAATGCACTCAGTTGGTAAACCATGTTTTTTTTTCTGGCCAATGCGAAGGCTCGCTGAGGGTGCCGGCTTGTATGATCACTCCGAAATCTTTCGGACCCGGTTTTGTATCCTTCGGGCAGCTAACGTTGTTTTATTTCCTTTTCTTCCGTTTGCCCCATCGCTCCTTTTTCTGACAATCAAGAGGTACTGCCTATGCCAGGTGCCGTATTTTCGCATAATGCGGCACTTATTGCTTTTGCGTGCCTAACCGCTGACAATAGCATGTAATACCAGCCGTAAAAACGACGAAACTAAAATGAAATAAAATGTGCCGCAGGCGCGATGAATTGTCACGACGGCGAATAGCATTTCCGTGTATACTAGAAAATGGCTCATTTCATAGCTTTTCCCTTAACTGTATACACAGGCTACATAATTATAGTGGTGGTTCGTCGCAAGGTGTATTGAACAAAATAGGAAAAGCTTTACTTGCCTCCCTGAGGAGTAAATTGAAGGAGCCCGCACTTGTAATTTTTATCTACGTATTTCAATTGGGCGATCAGAAACATGCTCGGTTTTTCTGTAAAGAAATAAAATTTGGTGGGTTAATTGGTTGTCACAAAAGAGGCACGAAAAACGATCGCTTTATACTGTCGCGTGGCCCTGAAGAGTTAAGGCTATTGTAGTGAATATTCTAAATTAATCTAACTTACGCTTTCTAATTACTATAAAAACGCCCAAGGACACTTAACCACTTCGCTTCAGTTGTAGGTGCGAAAGCATGAACGTCCAGATGAACGCCTTGGGCCCCTATCATGCCACTGCTCGTTCTTGTCGTCGTTTAATAGAAAGGTTGACGACAAAACAAAATATCGCTGCATGTTTTCGCGCTCGTTTGACTTGGAGTTTCTGCTCCCTTCACCTAAGTGTTCTGGTGTAGATGCAGATATGTGCCTACCGGTGAGTTCAAATTCAAATTTAGGCTATGTTTACCCTTCAAATGACTTCTTTATCCGTGCCACAATAAAGATACAACAGAAAAAAAAGAAATCCGCAGAAGCACGGAACGAAACGTAGCAGACATTTTGAGGCCATTCCAAAGCATAAGACGCAAGCGGATGGAAAGAAAATAGTCAAGCGGCAAAACGACAAAGCCTTTCAAAATGGCGTGGCGAAACCGAAGCGTCCGAGGCGTTCTATTCGGTATTGCTGCTTTTGCATTCACAACCATTAGGAAGAGCTTCAGAGCATGGGTTACTTGCAATGACACTGCACCCATCGTCGCAGTTCGGGATTTAAACGTTGTGTCGCGACTAACAAGGTAGCTACTTCGGCATTCTGTCTTGGGGACATTAATTGTATTACGATGACATATCAATCAGCCCCAAGCTACAGCCTGGCGGCGTAAGTGCATCTATTTTACATTATTAAAGAATGCGTCTTCAAAGGCGAGCACGCCGTTCAGTGTATATTGTAGAAACAACAAAGCTTTGTGATCGTCGTAACTGGCAGTGACTCGACAGCCCTGCTAGGGATTCTCATTACAAGGTTGGAATAGAATGCGAGTTCTTACCCCGTGTCCAGTTTCTATTCGCAGCACCCCCCCCCTCCAAGTAGTGAATTACATGGAATATAAGGCGAGAATATTAGTAGTCGATCTTGATTTTTTACGGGCTGCGCCAAGGTGCCTAGTTTTCGAGAGGTCGCACCACGCTTCCGGAATTTCGTCGGATAGGTAGGAGGCTGATGATACGAAGGCACTTCGTTTTTGGTGCCGAGTTTGTCTTCAAATGACAGTACGTTTGATACAGAAGGCATGTAAGCGGTGCTTGAAAGCACTTGGCACGGCGATGTTATGTCCTCAGAGGTGGTTGATGATGCCGCGCAACTCAGGGCACACTTGCTGAGGGGCGACTAACTCAGTGTCCTTCACGATACCCCAAAAGCACGCCGTAAGTCTGGTGGCCATGTGTGTACGGGTGCGAGCCACAGGCACATCGGCGTCTAAATATTTTCCACCGGACGTGTAAATGAGGTTAACGTCTAGTTCCTGCAGGCGGTGTCACCTTCTGGCAAGTCGGTCAGAGGTTTATTCAGATTTCAGACCCAACAGAGCGTCCTCAAATTGCTGTCCGCAGGCGAAGGTGGGAAGTTTAGTTAGAGCTCAAATATTAGCCCCCTAATTTGTCAGAGGTGACTAGTTTTTCTCCGTAGTTCAAAGACCGCAGCTGGCATTTGCTATAACTTTCTCACGGCTCTTTTTTTTGTACGAAAGCAGCACTAAGACCAACTTAAGGTGCTCTTGTATGTATACTTCCACGTCTGCCCCAACGTGAAAGTACGTGAAAATGAGCGAATACAGGTGGCTACTGTATGCGGAACCACATTTTTGATAACTCTTTAGAGCGTTGCTAGTTCCGTGCAAACTCCAAGGGACATTTACATAAAGCATTATAGTCTACCCGGCATGATAAAAGAAGTCTTCTCACGGTCCCTCTCGTCGATTTCTATTTGCTAGTTTCCGGTTTTCAGAAGCACTTACAAAGAACTTTTCACGCCAAATGCAGTCGAGGCATATTTGATGCATAGTAGCGTATACACGTCGTATTTGCACTCTGCTTCACTGGTACGTAGTGAAGGCAGAACTTCTATGTGCGGTCTTTTTCTTCACATACGGGAGTAGGGAAGCCGTTGAACATTTTTTCTGCTTGCGTGATGCCATCGGTGATCATATCTTCGAATTCGATTACAATCACGCTTAGCGCTCGTCTGCGACAAGCAGTAAGCTGAACGTTGGGAATTTCACGCTCCGTCTTTGGTGATAAATAGATGCTTTGCAGGGTGTCCTGCGTAGCTGAGCAGAATACGAAAATGCTGGTTGTGATGGCAATTTCCTGATCAACAGCGGAGCTGATCAGTCTTTAGCTTTAGCCATGCCAAACTTTAACACAAAGCTCCGCTCGGAGAAGGGGAGAGGATGATAATGCTAGGCCAAGAAGTGTGAAGAAAAGGAGCGAGGAGTCAAGGGGCCCATGAGCAGGTGTTAGAAGTGAGCGCCTCGAGAAAAAAAAAAAACGGCCGCGTATCGACTCCTTTCGTTGCAAATGTCGACGAAAGACGATCGTTGTCTGGCGATCCTGCTGCCAAGTGAATGTCTCCCGTCTCGTTCCCGGTCACCTCTCACGCTGTTCCTCTCCCGTCCCGCTCTTCCAAAGATAAACACGATAGAGGTTTGTTTAAGTTAATATAAATGTAACTCATTCCACTGCTCCAGAGCGGGTGCCTCAATGCCAGGGCTACCCTAAGGCGAAACGCGCGTGAATCAGGGCACCCTTCTCTAATGTCGATAGAACAGCGTTGCCCTACTCCACGTGCGTTCCAAGCTGGACGTGGAACCTATATAGTGACACCTTTCGTTACTGTTGCCGTTTGGTTTCTTAAAATGCCCCCAGGAGCTATAGCGGCGCGGGCGACAGCAGGCGACGGAGGGAATTTTTTTCTGCAGTGCACGCAATATTTTGTTAGCTATCGCAAAAATCAAGCATCTGTAGATTTTTAATAAAAGAACATTTCAAATATCCCTTATGTATTGATCTTTTGCAGCATATTTGCGTAGTGTTTTGTTCTTGTTCAAAAATGTTGACAAGTATGAACATTCTTACCGGACTTACACGTTGAGATTGGGCTGTGGGTATATGAACGTATTGTCCAGCTACTGTTTCACTTTCGCCAGCTGGCTGAATCGAGGAACAGACAGACAGACAGACAGACACAGACCAAAATTTCTACGTTCAAGCAGTTAAAGAAAGACTGTCGTTTTTAAAACGCTTCCCCTGGTCAGAATAGAACCTTTGTCTCTCACGTTATAAAACCAGCGTCTATCCGATTGCGCATCATTGCATTCGTGTCACTCAGAGTTGGGTTCGTGGCGTGGGCGTTGGCGTTCGTCGTTGGCTGAGTTGAAGTGCGCTTTGACTTTAGTCATTGAAAGTCTCGATTTTGCATCTTAGGGGTGCAGGATGTTGTCATTGATTTACTGAGTGGGCGAGGTGAGCGCTTCCCTGTTTAACCATCTTTCGCTTAAAAAGGGGAAGACCGAAGAAACGCCACCCCAAAGCAAGCCAAGACCAACCAGCTCCGCTGTTTTGTCAGTCTTCGCATCTAAATTGCGAAGTGTGACCAGTTTTTTTTTTGTTTTTTCCGTGAGGGTGCCAGGATAAGGTACAAGAAGTGCGCAGCCTCTAAGGGGTCGTTAAACGCGTATTTAAAATCTATGACAGCGTTCCTGCTATTTGAATTGTGTTTTGAGAAGTAATGAATGCGCCCTCGCTTATATGCTTAGACTCTTGGGGGAAGTTTGGCGTGAAAACTTGTGATTTTCTTTTTTTGAAGATCACAATTCCGTTTGTAATGATGCCAACGCCATGGAGGAGCAAACTGCCACACTTTCCACGATGGTGTCGGCGTCAGGGGCAGGCAGCATTGCCACAGTAGATAGGGATCATTAGGCTTGCGCGAGAAGGCAGTGTTACGCGGTCATCGGCGTTTCTTAGAGCAGTACATTGCGGCAGAACTTCATTCGTAGTAGTTGAGTTATCTGTATTGAAACTTAATTGCTTGGTCTTCGAAAATAACTATTGGTACAATTGTCGCTCAACTTTTCTTCAAACAATTACGCCACAAAATCGGTTCAGCGTTACAGCGAATATAGAAGGGCCCTATGATCCATTGATGGTTAAGAAAAATGGACAAGGTCCACTTTGTGTGCAAATGTTTTCTATGGCAGTACGGAGGGAAGGACAACCCAACGTTTCGCACCTTTATTATTTTTAATACCAATTATCTGCTATGAGTAAACAGTCTGTGTTATCCTCCCGTGACAACGAGTGCCAGCTGGTCATGTCCATTGATAGCTATATTTTGGGAGGTTTCTGTCTACGAGCTTGGGGTGCTTTGGGGCGTTGTATAATGACTGGCGTGCGTCGACTGTTCATTCTTGGTCGACGCCGAATTTTTCATGACAGCTGTTGGGTTAAAAAAAAAAAAAAACACACGCAGCCACTTGGTTGCCTAATCATTGCCCCCGCATTGCACCTGCTTCGAATACAGGGCGGCGATCGGGCGATGGAGAGTTGACTCATCGGCAAACCACGCTTATTGCACCACATCGGCGGATTGCTTCAGTGTTGCGTGGGACACGTACAACCGATCCAGCGTCGTCGACAATGCCACTGTATGATGTGGAAACAGGACGCATCCACCGGCCGCATCATCATTCCGCCCTATTTGCAAAGTGCTGCCGTTTGGCCGGGGGCTCATGAAAGCAAGCGTGTACCTTGGGATTACGAAGAGAAAAGGCAATAACCGCGTAAGGAGCGCAGGCGACGAATGATCGCCTTGAGACAGGCGCGTTTTTCGGAAATACAGGGGGGACATTTCGACTGCAGCCAATCGGAAGTTCAGGGGAGGGAAATTGGTGTCCTCTCATTTGGACGCCAAGAATCCTGTGTCTTGAAAACGTATGAAAAACCTCGTGTAAATAGGTAGTAAATAGGGGAGGAAAGACACTAAACGTTCTTTAATCTCAGCTGTCGCAGTTGTACTGTCTTAATGGTGGGAGCGGATCAAGGAACTCGTCTTCATTCCCCACGTTAGCAGCACACAACAGCTGCTCCACCAGCAAGGCGAACGAGAACGAAGAGGGGAGAATTGGACTACTGTCTTGGTTCTTTAAAGGTGCAACAATGTGCGGGGCCGTTGTCTGGTTTGGGGGTCGCTTCAGTGCTAGCGTGTGAGCGGATTGTGGTTCATGGTTTTGGGGGCGTACTTTAGCGTTTTGCATTATTTTGGAGTATAACAACTTCAGCATTAAAAACTGTTTCTCCTAGTTTCAATGTTTCAATCTGTCATTTTTTTCTTGTGTTTGTCACATGTGATGTCGCGAATTCTCTTCATATTATTTATGAGCTAATCACTTTTAACATCTGTCTCTGGTCTTTCGATTCACGCATTAGCTGTCCGAAGAACACCTGCTTATATTCTTAGACATGGAGCTCTTTTTATTCGGACGGCGTGTGCTTAGTGTAACTAGGCCCCTGACAGAAACCCTTTGGGTCCTTTCTCTTCGGGTGACTCGGCGCAAGTACACAGCGGGGTGGAAAAGCTGTGTTTGATGAATGCGCTGTCAAGATCCTGTCACCATAACATTGAACTCAGCTTTCCTTGGAAAGTGTCTCTCCTATGAAAGGCCGTATTACCTGAGAACCTTCTAACCACTCTCTGCGGCAAGCTTTCTCAGGAGCGACTAGCTTTCCGTTCATGATGTGGCGCATCAGGCATGCAATTGCCATAAAAAAGAGGGTGCGAAAAAAAGTGGCAATCAGCAAGTCCTTTCAGGACCTGTCGCACAGGATCGAGATATGAGAGAGGCTCGAAATTAAAGTGGATTTCTGTGCTTCCCCTAAATAAGCCAGCTTGAGCATATCACACGACTGCACAGCTTCTCCGCAGCCAGTGTAAAACAAAAAACTGATAACATAAATTGTGGCATGCGTCGCGAAAGTCGTGTATGTGAATCCCTGACATATTACAAGTGTGAGGAAACAAGTCGCTGTTCGAAAGATGGGGTGTAACATTCCACTACAACGTGCATGGTGTAGTGAAAGGGCACAGACATATTTGCCGGTACTGCGGATGCCTTCTCCGCGTTGAGGACTGTGCAGTAATGGCTCGGAATTGCACAAAGGGCCAGGGAAACCACCGAAGCGGCGGAAATAGTCTGGGGGTGATGCGTGGGCACTGCGATGGTACAGCTTTCCGAAAAAAATATGTTAGAGTGGCTTTCACTTTATTGAATGCGTCGTGTCCCGGTCTTCTTTTTGGAACGGCCACTTATACACCATCTTGTGGGTTTAATTTTAGTGTTCCAGGAATGTTATGCAGGGTAATGTCCAGCTTGAGTTTGTAAACATGCGCCTGTTTATACTGTCCTGGGTTTGTGTCTCTCCTGGGTATTTGCTTTTTGCCCTAAGCGAAGCTGTGAATCGCCGAGACCAACCAGCCCAAACCAGCTTTTTACAAGGGCAGGAAAGAGATACAATTGTTTTGGGAGATATTGGTGTGTTTTGCGGTGATCAATAAAAAGAAGGTGGAGCTCAATGCATTTCTGTGTGGGCAAAGTAGTCAGCACTTCTAAATAAGGTAACACGAAGTATACAGGGATTTGGGTTCTAGTAATTCACCTCATTGACACGATAACAAAACCAAATATTAGTTTTAAGTGTTGTTATTTAAGCGTTCAACGGTTGATGTACTCTATTGCTGCGTATTTCTTGTCATATCTTATCCCCAGTATGTAAACAATTCTTTTGTGCGTCCTAGAGTAATAAAACTGGCGGAATTGCAAAATAATGCATTGCCCACAACCCGTTCATTGTACTTCATATCACACCGCTTTGCGATCGAACAACCCCCATTTCTCACTATTTTTTGAGCTTTGTACCCGGAGCTTTAGACAAATTATTACTCAGTATAATGGTACTTACTTTTTTTCTTGAGAAACATCGCGTTGCCACCCACATAGTTTCCCTCAAATCTCATAACCCTGTGAGGAAATAAGACATGAACATAAAAATTTTAAGTGGTTAGCACACTAGAATTTCCGCTCAAATCATCTTTGTTAGTCCTACTAATCCGCAGTGCAGCGGCTTTCAAGTGCGTCTAAGGTCTGCACTCAGGCTAGATATAAATATCCGTAATAAATCATGTTTCAAACAGACGGTGCAATAAAATTGACTTCGCGGACACACATGGCCGGCTCAATTGGCGCACACGAAACGCCGACACAGTTTATTTCACTTTTCACAACTTCGGCGCTTCAAGAACTTGTTACGCGCACACCCATGCATTAAATCGTCCATAAACTACACAGCAAAGCGGCAAAATAATACAGATGCTCAGCTTTCATACCGGATTTATCGGTTGGAATGTGTAAAAATAGAACAAATGCCGCAATGACCATCCTAATAAAAGAAATTGATGTTAGAATAAACCACTTAGGAGCGAAAGGAAATACGCAAGAGTTTAGTTGGGAACCACTCAAATTAGCTCAAATTAGCACACTTTTCATCGTTTATCTGGTTGAGCAGTGGGTAATTATTTTACAAAGCGCGAAAGAAGAAAAACTACCTTGCGCGGTTTGCGGCGGCCGCACCAACTAAAGGCTGTGACGACGGGAGGAGACGCACCGTGATTAGTTAGCATTCAAACAAGTTTCGGTTTCGGTTCTGTAAAACAACGTGCTTGACATCCGACGGCATCATTGGAAGGGCATTCTTGACATCTCAGTAATCGTCGTACCGCGCTTCTGCCATGTTGTCGGCTATAAAATGTATAAGATAAGCCTCGCAGGACGGCTTGGAATCATAACAATCACTAGCCGAGGCCTACGCAGTGGATGAACGCCCTCCGCTTCCCCGCAGACGCCGAAATGCCATGCGTTTCCCCCCCCATATTTGGATCTTGACTCACTCATGCCTGTATCGTAAAAAGCGTGTTCGCATCAGGCCAAGGGTGTGTGGATTCTGGCCTGAGCCCACTGCCCGCAAGCAGACTGTGCTTATGAAAACAGCACGCCAACGAGAACTCGCTAGTGCGCCAGTGTCAGCCTGCGCGCGTTCTGTGAACTAGTTCGTGTAGCAGTGAATGTTACGGCCCAAAAAGGTGAACTCAGTATAGAAAGCATCAGCCGAAAACAAAAAAGTCAACTTATAAAAAAAAGAATGTACCCCCGGGGATTCGAACTGGTGACTTGCAAAACAGTTGCAGTAACACACCTAGCGCTCCAGACCACTCGGCCACGAGCGTTTTTTCTTCTTTACTGCATGGAAAACTGCCCTTAATACAGCCTACCAAAGTTATGAGTCATACAAGAAGATGCACATTACTGCAGCTAAAATAAGCCGTCCGTTAAAACTCTGGCAAGCAGGCGCACGCGTCCAACAGATGCAGCCATTCTGGTGGGTCACTTTGCGCCGCATAAATGCTCCGCACCAACGCAGTTTGCTCCCGAAAAATGGACTTCGTTGGGCGTGGGGGTTCCGCGTGCCTGTCCGTCATGCGGCACTTCCACAAGCTATACAATCCCATCACAACAAATATATCACAGGGCACTCAAGTAACATCTCTAAAAGGCAAGAACCGAATTGTATAAGGGGTAATGTCCATGTCCTTTTTAAGAGTTCGTTGCAAGACATATCAGAAAAACACCGCATCCCGGCACAAAACAAAACAATGATCAATGGTTTCAGGTTGATTGCATAAACGGCAATTGTCAGACCAAGGAATAGACATTCCTTTCTCGCGCAACCATGTTTTCACTGGGAGTGTTGCTGTATGCAGCTTAATAAAGAAAAACGTTTTTGCATTTGGAGGAAGACACATACGTGTGACCCGCTTCAAAACACTGTCCTTATGGTGGCCAATGTAAGGCTGGCGATAAACCGGCACTGGGAACAGACTCCACCGAGTATTTTTGTATTTATTGGCTGTCTTTGACAATTCACAACAGATTACACCTCAACATTGCAAATATGCAACATACAAGAGGTGGAGTTGCCAGCCACTACAGGGCTGACTTTGTCCATTTAAAATGCCCTCATATTGAATAGTTGCTCTATTTGCGGTAGCCAATCAGGTAGTTCCTGGTGGAACCTAATAACTTCAACAAATTGCCCAATGCTCCCTTTGAAATACTCCCTTGTACATCGCGCATCAACATCATTGTACAACCTTGCTGTACGAGAGCGCCATATACTATGGAGACCCAGTGCGATGACTAAATCGTAAAGCACTCCATCATCATTGTGTATTGCAAGGAAACGTATACCGTGAGGATATAAAGGAAAATCTTTGTGTAGTGTCTTCTGTAGCAGATCCCAAAAATATACTCCCTCCCAACAATGCAAAAATAGATGATCTATTGTCTCGGGAGATTTACAACTAAAGCAATCTGTCCCCGATGGTACGAATAACCCCCTTTCTTTCATAAACGTTCGTATTAATAATGTTCCTGTAGGTAACCTAAACATAAAAGATTTGACCCCTGGTTGAATCTGCATTCTTTTAACCCTCTTAAGCACATCGCTACTGGGCCTTCCTCAGTACATAGCCCTGTACATGGGAACAGGGAATACAACATCGACAATATCATGGTACAATTTCTTACGCGAAACCGTACTTAAATACTCTTTTGAAAATCTTGCGTTTAAAACCTTCACGCTGGCCACGACCTCCTTAAAATATACAAAGATACCTCCCGTCATGTATTCAGTCGTAATCACAAAATCGGGGAGAACCCTGCCTAGCCTTAATTGACAAACTGTACGAAGAAAAGGATCTCTTACTTCTCTAAAAAAAGAAATCTATTTACTAGTTGTCGCACAAATAAATGCGCTAGCCCCACTCTTCCATCTTTCACACGCCTAAAAAGGTTGTTACGACTGCACCTCTCCCAATTCGAGGCACAGACAAAAACAGCGAACACTCGATGCAACTTTTGCACTTTCATGCGTGAGCAGTGCAACACCTGCATCACATACCACTATTTGCATACTAAGAACAAATCACACACGGTCGCCCTACCAAACGTGGACAAATAAGCCCCTTTCCATTTGTCCGCTTTCTGGCGAGTTTCTTTTGTCTGTTCTCGCCAATATGGTTCGCTATCCCTATAAAACCGTAGGGGGCTCAGATATCTAACTGGGGTTGTTGTCCAGGCTACGTTGGCAAAAACGCTGGGGGTGGATTGCCATTCGCCACGCCAGAAACCAAGACATTTTCCCCAATTTTCTAGGCTTCCGGTTGTGGTACTGAACCGTTTTGTGACCTGGACTACTCTTTAAAAGCTCTCTTTGTTTTCACAGAACACAGCAATGTGATCCGCATAAGCCAGCAGTTTCACTTCGGTGTCCAGGAGGCGGAATCCACGAATCCCTACGTCATTTTGGATACGGAAACACAAAGTTTCAATGTAAATACAAAACAATAGTGGCCTAAGTGGGCATCCCTGGCGCACCGAGCGTTGCACGTCAATGGGCGCTCCCAATGTCTTATTCACCACTAACCGCGTAGTGCAATTTCGGTACGCCAGAGCCACCCCATCTTTAATAGCAGAACCTACATTGATATCACACAGTATACAAAGCAACACTTCATTGGACACACAATGAAAAGCCTTCTCGAGATCCAGCTGAAGAACCGCGACACCTACTTTTGCGGCATCGCTACACTCAAGCACGCACCTGGCCTTGTGAATGTTAGTACATATAGATCTTCCTCGTATACCGCAGGTTTGATAAGAGCCTACTATTTTATGGATCACTTCTTGGAGTCTACTTGCTAATATTTTCATAAAAATTTTATAATCAACATTTGTGAGTGAAATGGTCCTGTATGAAGTCACTTGTTTAAGTTTTTGCCCATTCTCTGTTTTTAGGAATAATATCATGTGAGCGGATCCATAAGAAGGTGGCAGGACATTCAAATTAAACGCTTCATTGAAAACGGCCGTTAGAACCGTAGCTATTTCACTTTTAAATTCTTTATAGAATGCCGCTCTTAAACCGCCCGGCCCTGGAGGCTTCCCCGGGTTTAAATTGTCAATAACCTCTTCAACTTCTCTCACTGTTATTGGCTGCTGTAACAGCACCTTCGTTTCATCATCCATTCTCGGCATGTTGCCAAGGAATTCTTTCTTGAAGTATTCCATATCAACTTCCCGGAAAGCGAAAAGCGATTTGTAGTACTCGAAGAACGCTCGCTCAATGTGGTTGTTAACGTCTGATGTAACGCCATTCCAATCAAGCTCGCTTATATGGTTCCGACTAGCGTGCGCCTTCTGCAACCCCAAAGCCATCTTCGTAGGCCTTTTACCCGCTATCACCTGTTCTGCTCTTGCTCGCACTAGCGCTCCTTGATAGCGTTCCTCATCTATTATTTCTAGTTTTTGTTTTGTTTGTCTTATGTCGTCTCTGTAAGCCCCCGGCTGTTTGCTTTCTTGTTCTGTTAATGTTTGCAGCAAAGCTCGTAGCGATGTTTCCTTCTTATTTTGTTCGTACTTTATGCAACTTCCCCTTTCGATAGCTTTGATTTTTACGCTTCGGGCTCCCTCCATACATTCAGCTACATCCTCAATCCCGTATTCTACAATCTGCTGACGTAACAGCTCAGTGCTCGCATCCTTAAACGGCCGGCTGCTTGTCTTATCACGTGCGGTTAAAACACAGGTAAAGTCCCCTAATAATATTCACCCTATCATTAGATAAATGCCTGTCTTTATTCGCAAAAAAATCTACCCGCTCGTCGACTAAATTAGGCGCAGAAATACACACAATACCCCGCTCAACCTTACAGAAAGACAGGTCGCACACAACAAACCGTCCAGACACACAAGTGATAACAGATTGAACCACTAAACCCGGCAGCTTTCGCACAAAAAGCACACAACCCGCCTAGGTTCCGACTGCATGACTAACGCACACATAGTATCTCGCCGTGAAACGTCGCCCCATGCTCTCAGTCTCTGCCTCCCCCTGAACTTTGGATTCCTGAACGGCTAACACATCAACGTCATGCTCAGTGAACAGTCGGTGCACTTGTCTTTGCTTTCTTTTGCTTGCCGATCCCCTGACGTTAAGCGTAGCTATGTTCAGGGCGGGGTCCTGCGCCATTTCAGTTCAATTTGAGGCCGAGAGCATGGCGCCTACCTTTCGCGTCGCGGGACTCACTACGCGTTCCCTCCCGCTGCTGCACTGTCACTCGGGCTGCGTTGCCCGGGCGGTGTTTCCGCAGGGTTCCTATCCGGTGGGATAGTGGGCCTGGGCCTCAACGAAAGCCGTCGCCCTTGAGTCGCTTTCACTGGTGGCTCTCCGATGTGCGGGTCTCCTGCGTCTTTTTCTTCAACGTGCGGACGCTTGGCTGAGCCCGCCGCAGTCACAGCCATGTCCGCGACCATGGTTTCCTCCCATTGCACCAACGCTTCCCCGGAGGCCCCGGCGTTCGAGCGTCTTTCGTCGCTCTTATCCACGCCCTCCTCCTAGCTGGGACACATAGTTATGTTTCAGTACCATTGTTTCCAGTTGGCACAGGACCGAGGTAATTGGAGAATAATGGGAGAGGCCTTTACCCTGAAAGTGGGCGTAGATAGGCTGGTGATGATGATGATGATGATGACCATTGTTTCTTCCATATGCATCGAAGTCGTCATCTCCGCGGTGAGTGGTGGATGCAAATTCATACGCAGCATTGTAGACTTCCACCAGCTCTTCGCATTTGACTCGAGGCGGTGGTGGCGGGGCCCGCAAGTCGTCTGGGGAAGGATTGCCGCACTCCCTTGAATGCGCCATAATGTGTCCTAGAGCAAGGCTAAAATGGGGCTAGTTCACCCACCGCGGTGGCTCAGTGGCTAAGGCGATGCGCTGCTGAGCACGAGGTCGCGGGTTCGATTCCCGGCCGCGGCGGTCGCTTTTCTGATGGAGGCGCAAAGCAAAAACACCCTTGTGTACGAGATTTCGGCGCACGATAAAGATCCCCAGGTGGTCAAAATTAATCCGGAGCCCCCCACTACGGCGCGGCTCATCGCCTGCGTTGCGTCGTCGCGTTAAAATCTACAATCAAAGCAGGGGCTAGTTGGTTATACATCTGGAAAATAAATCAGTCGTTAGTTCGCGCTTCGTCCCGTCCTTGTGTGCTCTTCTCTTGCCTAAGTTTTAAAACAGCGCTGTTCAAGAAGATGTGTCCTAGAGACTGCGGCGGCACGGTGACCTCTTCCAAGCAGGATGTCTTTTCATCTTAAGCATTAGCGCTGGAGTTTCTTTTTACATGCGTGGCAGCGCTTGACGACAGCGCTGGAGTTTTTATTTGACACTGTCACTCCGCGAGCCGGGGACGCTCGCTGGTCGCCACCAGGCAAGCGCTCAAGAGCGCTCGCCGTTTTCTCCATCCTCGGGGGTTCCGCCAGTTCTTACTGCAAAGCAGTATATGTCTAACCCACCTCTTCCTTCCTTCCTTCCTTCCTTTCTTCCTTCCTTCCTTACCCCTTCCTCCCCTACCCCCCCCCCCCCCCCCCCCCCCCCCCCCCAGTTTTTATTCCGGTGTCATCGATATACGCGGCACCGCTCCGGGTCTCCTCCTCACCACTGCTGACACCTCATTCCCAACTATTTTCCACCTCGTCTCCAACGATGCCCCTTTGACAAGTTGTGCGGTCGGCAGCTAACGGCGGTATGCGGTTGCGAAAAATAAACGAAGCACGGATGGGCGTAAAAATGCACTGACGTTTACTACACTCCCTAATATGAAATTTATGCGCAGAGCGAGCTGCAGTCTTCTCGGTCACGGCGCATTTCTAGTGCGTCTCAGGAAGTGTTCGCGTGATCAGCGAACGTACGGCAGCGTGCGCTACTCTGCTGCTACCTCGCATGCGCCGCTGCCGCCAACCAGCATGTTGCAAATCGGGTTTGAACCTCTCGAGCAGATGTCACGTGGTTCGGATTAGCCCCGCACAAGGGAGCAGCGAGCATGTTGTTGCATATCGTGTTTGAACTTCCTGCGGAAACGTTACTTTCCCGCCTAAGTATACGGCATCGCCGGTTGCTGGTTTTAAGCGTGCACAGTTGGCGGGTAAAACAGGCGGGCATGCACGCACAGATAGGCTCCATGCCGCTACCGATGAAATGCCGGTTGTGCTGGTATTTAGATGTCGAAATTACATGGCTCAGTGCGGTTAGTCGGCTGTCCTCAATCGAGTGGTTCGGGTGTCGGTTGATGTGTTACACAGACATCTTACACACACAGTAAGATGAATACAAGGGGAAAGGAAAACGGACAGCCACATGTTTGTACGCCAGAATAGAGATCAAAGGTTAAGGTTCCAGGTTTTAAATCGTTATAGGACGAATACGTGCCGTTCGTTTGGACCGACGCAAAACCCGTATCGTGATCTATGGACGTAAAAAATTCCATCTCACAAAGTTCGGTTGGCTGAGACGTGAAATGACGTCATTGTTTAAAGCTATTACGAAAGTTGCGGTAACATCCTCAACCCGGCTTTACACAAACAGTAAGATGCTTAGGACACGGGAGGGACACAGGTAGTTCCATATTTATCTTCAAGAACAAAGCTTGGATTCCGTCAGACATTCATTCAGCTAATTGGCTTGGAAATATGCTCAATCGCAAATTACGATAAACGTGTTTTGTTTCGTGCACTCTGTAGACTGCGTCCTGCTTTGCAGGTCATCCTTCTTCGCAGAGTGGAAGGGCATTACTTTTTTGAGTCTTCAAGATTTCTTAAAATAGTACGGCAAGCTTTTCCAGTACATATCTCCTCCCTTCAGCGAAAGATCCACGTTTATGCCGTCATCACCTGCAGCTTTTCCCGTTTTCCTGCCGATAAGAGCCTTTCCAAATTCCTCTGCAGTTGCCAAAATAGAACGCCGCAACTTGAGCTCGCTGTCTCAATATTTTGCCCTAGGGTAACGTCACTGGCACACAGCCTGGTGTAGAATCGTTCTACTCCGTGTATTATCGCTTCCAAGTTGTGCGTAATGTTAACCTGCTCGTATCTGAGGGCGTACATTCTGTTTTTGCCGATGGCTAGCTCTGTCTTAGTTGCAGTCAATCTTACCCCTGTTTGCAGCGCTTCGTCAATCCACGGCCGCTCGATGGAAACTAGACCTAGTTTCCATCGAGCGGCCGTGGTCAATCACTGCCACGTTATGTGTACGAACGTCCTTTGCTTTACTTCTGGTAACCAGTTTCGAAAGCCAGGCTAATTGAATACGATTCGCCGTACTCGACACTTTCATTTTCTTACTTCTGGCAATTAGTTCGTTCGTTTTCTTGGTTTTCCAGTTTTTTTCGGGCATGTTGCTTCCCCCACAGCTGCTGCTGATTTACTGAGGGCCGATGTTAGGGTGTCATTAAGCCTGTCTACTCTGACCTCGTTCTGCTCATTCAGAAACGAGAATTTGTTTTGAAGACTTATTCTTAACTCGTGCAACCTGGCTCTGACTTACTTTATGCGGGGCTCCTAAGTTTTCCGTCGTTTCCTTCTTTCTTTCCTGAGATTCAGCCTCAGCTTTAATGTAATCATGCTATGATCGCTGCTGCGAATCTTACTTGGAACTTCTACGACTTGCACGATACCTGTGTTGTCATTTACAATGAAGTCAATTCCGTTTTTGTTGTACCATCGAGACTATTCCATGCCGATTTCCTATTTTTCGTTAGTATAAGAATGTGTTTGTCAATCTCAGGTTATTTCTCTATGCACATTCTACCAGTGTATCTCCTGAAGCGTTGCAAGTGCCTATTCTCATGTTTCCCAGTGACATTTCTCTTATCTGCTTTTTACCAACCTTCGCAATAAAGTATCCCATCTCAATCGTAAATTGCGTTATTCTATTCTTCACTGCTGATTCGATGTCCTCGTAGAAGCTCTCTACGGCTTCGTCATCATGACTGGTTTTTGGCGCATAGGCCTGTACTATCTCTAACCTGTATCGCTTGTTAAGCTTGATCACAAGAGCCGCAAATCTCTTACCAGTGCTAAAGAACTCCTCTACGTTTCCTGCTATTTCTCTGTGGAATACAAATGCCACCCCGTGTTCGTTCTTCTCTTGGGGCCAGTGTAGCACAAAATATGCCAGCTAATGAGCTCCATGAAGCCTTCTTTTGTGTCGCCACTTGAAAGTCTGCGCCTGTCCTGTGTACACTCCGTTCTGTGGCCATTTCAAATTGCGAAGTTTTTGACTTCACCGTAAAGGTGCACGAACTCGCCCAGCAACAAATCCTTCTAAACTTCTCGTGTCCTTCTAACTTTGTTGAACTCTGAAATCCCACTTAATGTCCCAGAGCTCCTGTAGTAGTACACATAAGCTTCCCTCACTACACACGGTGCGTTCATTGAACGTCGCCAGTGTCAAGTTTTAAAAGTGGCCTGTCCGGACCCAAAGATTCTTAGCACCCTCTTTCTGTAGCGCTGCTCGGAATTGTGCTAATCTTAATGAGCGACCGCGTACATGACGGGGTAGGCGTCAGCATATTATCCGGCAAACGCTGTACGTTGGCGTAGTTCAGCCCGTTTTTATTCTCAACGCTAGTTCTTTTGTTTCTGGTAGCCTCACCTTTATTATGTGTGCAGCGTTACTCACCAAATTGTTATGTCTTCTATATTCTCACAACTTGCAGTTTCAGCACATAAACGCAAAACACGACAAAAGAAGACAAGGACACCTACCACTTTCTACTGAGTTTTATTGAACGATGATGAAATATATTTGACTGAACAAACAGATGACACGTGATACACAAAAGACTACAATTAGAGACAAGTATTAGAAGAAAGGACGAACACGGTGCTGTCCCACATGTGTCAGTCTCTACGACGACCAATTCTTCTTTTAAGAACGGTGCTTCCTTTCCCGACGAAGCTATCGATGTCGCGCTGGCACATTTTAAATCTCCTAGTTGCGTTTCAGCCACCTCTGCTGTATCACGCGTGCGTTGAGGAGAATCGTGAAACAGCATGACTGAATTTTCGAAGTATTACTCGCACCCGCGGCATTTGCCGCAGTGCGTTGAAAGGTGCCCAGTTTTTTTTTTCTTTCTGTACGTTATTCAGGCGCTCGCGAAGCCTCGTGTTGACCCACCGTTCCATCTGTCTTACATATGCCCATCCACCAGCCAACGCAACACAGTGAACATCGCCGTTGCCCCCGTCAAAATACTTTTTTTTGATGCCCAACACTACACCTCGCCTTATGTCAGCGATACATCAGTTTCTGGGTATCGCTAGAAGGTGGGTTCGGAATGGGGTTCGGGAGAAGGTGGTTTCGGGGTCTTTTCGTGTGCCTTCTTGTTTTGAAATGCAATGCAAGATTTTGGTGATGTAATGATTACACTAACTGATGAATCGCTAGAAGCTGTTAAAACCAAAGCTACGAGCTGTAGAAAGGACTGAACTTGTGTGTGGTCTTAAAGAATATAAAAATGACCCAATCGGGGGCTAGAGATTTTTTTGCATTGAAAGGCATGCCTTTTCGTGTGAGAGTATCTGAATGGTACACCTGGCATAAAGTCGTAGGTCTGTTTCTGCAGCGACACCTTCTTTCGGCTACTAGACGATGGGGATCGCTTTCGTACCAGAAACTCCGAGGAGGTCTGCGATTTCTTTGGATATCAAAACCTTTTTAACTCAGCCACATGACCTGGTCATAGGGTGTGTTGCGAAGCAAATTTTTGAGTTTGGTGTCGATGCTTTTCAACATGAATGTTGTATACCACTGCAAGGGTTTATTCACCCGTTGAATATGTGTCTGCAGTCCACGTATGTGTGCTGGAACGACATGATTATAATACAAAAATAGGGTGTGGGTATAGGGTCATGTGTTGCCCCCGTGCTCTGTGATCTTTTGTGGGCCAACTCGACCGGTTTCTGGTTGTTAGATTAAGGTCTACAAATGGGATAGAACTGTATGCGTTCGCTCATGATTTCTTAGTTGTGCATCAGAGTTCCGCATCTAGCTTTAGCGACGAAGCAGTTTCAAACCAAGCAGTGTTAGAAGAGTACCTGAATCTGCTTCAAATAACGCCCAGAATGCCTGAAAGTAACGCATTGAAGTTCTCGGACATTCCTAATTTTTCACACAACCGAGTTTGTTGGGGTTAAGCCCTTCGCAGCCAGATATCCCTGTTGCCGTATAACTCTGCTTACACCAAACTAGTGAAACCGTCGGTAGCGACTATGTGCTTTCGCAGCGCCCTGAAGTCGTTTGTTCTCAGCGTGCCGAGCACTCGGGAGGCGCAGCTTTCTCGGCTCAGACTCTCAGGGTATCCTGAGCACGTCATTGTGGCAGTTTGTGATGTCCGTGGGCGAGGGAAGCTAGCACTCAAAGGAGCTGAAACAAGTGCACGTGAAAGCAATGAGCGCCGTAAGACGGCCGTTATACCATATGTGCAATGGGTTGCACATAGACGAAAGAAAATAGGACAAAAAGGTAGCGTTCCAGTTGCCATAGCTGCCCCACTAAAGCTTGCTCTGCTCTGCAAAGACACAATTCCAGTCGAAAAACTAAAGTCCGGATCTAGCACTGGGCATCAAAACATGTACGTTAATGCAATAGTGGCGTTGTAAACGGTGTTGCGCTGGCATGGGGAAGTGTATATGTAGGAAAGATTGCAGACTGTGTCAACTCGAGAAAACGTGAACATCAGAACAACGTACAGAGAAGGTAAATCGGGAACCCTTCAACACTTTACGACGAATTCTGCGGGTGTGAGCCAAACTTTGAATATTCACTCTTTATGTTTCACAATTCTAATCAACGCACGCGTGATATAGTGGAGGCGTCTAAAAAGCAACTAGCGATTTCGAATGTGTCAGTGCTACACGAATTGGATGGCATTATCGGAAACGGAAGCGGTGCTCTTAAAAAAGAACTGATCGTGGTGGTGAAGGACACCTGTGGGACAGCACTAAGTTGGTCCGTTCCTGGCCTTTGAGTAATTCTAATATTTTACGCGTCTCCTGTTAGCTTCCTTTTCAGTCAAATATATTTGACCCTTGTTCAACAAAATTCAGTTGTAAGTTCCGCTTGCCCTTGTTTTCTTTGCAATTGTGTTTTCTGTCTTGCACTGAAGCTATGAGTTATAGAATACCATTTAGCCCGAACCTAAGCCCTTGTAGGTTGTCAAAGTCAGCCAATAAAAAAAATTGGGCGTAGCGCAGTGGTATGGAGCACTACGTGAGTCTTGCCACACAGTGCGGGATCAAGTCCTGGGTGCGGATCGTTTTGTTTTTTCGCGAAATGTCTGCCTTGCGTCCTCGGGCCTCTTATTTCCTAATGGGTACTACAGACAGGAGACAGGTGAACTCTGAAGGAGCGAGAGAAACGCCTTCCTGTTGAGCACCCCCCGTGGCGCAGCGGGCGTTTAACAGTGCGTATGCCTCGGATCGTCCTTCATTACTGCTTAGAACGATATGTGCTAGCTAAAATATTTGCTAGGGCGTTTGTCCAGCCCATTTCTGAATCACAACATTAAAATACCAAGACATGGCGGATAACGTCATAAGCCATGGACGTGCTGTGATAAAAACCGAAACTGGCTTCAACAACTTTCCAGAAATAAACCACAACGAAATTCCGACGCCTATGCTTGTTGCCAATAGTACTAAACTTTTTTCTAGAAAAAAATATTCACGGTCCCGCAAGTGCGTTTGCCTAAACTTAGAACACATCGTCCATTAACGTCGCAAAATGAATACGCGGCATTTCGCCTCACTGGTGTAATTGTTGCGGCTGCCATAAATGTCACGCATAATTTCTTCTTTCCGGATTTAAAAAATAAATACTGCAATATCGACCGGATAAATGATAAAAAAAATCCCTTTAAGCCAAACGCCCTAACGTGCATATATCCTTTCACCTATAACAATAAAAGGCTCACAGTGTGCATTATCTTCTGCCTGGTATTCGCTTGCGTTTAATATCACATATCCGGTGTGATGAACAACTCGTTATGTATCGATTTTTATGAAAAGAATTTTTCTTCCTAACTCAATGTTGTGCTGCACCTATGCAGGGTTGAATCAATCAGAACAGTATAGAAGGGTACAATTTAGGAAAGAAGGTTATTTTTTAAGCACGAACAATGTGTGTCACTTACGTGCCATTTCCTAATATTCGATCAATGAGAAACCATTGTGGCGTGTAGTGGTGAGTTCTCCAGCGCAGGCATATTCCGGGAAAGGGCACCTCAGTTGTGAGTAGTACTCGAAACCATGCAGGAACGGATACAAACTGAAAAATTAATTGCGAAGTTTCACAATACTACTTTTTTGTTGTACAAACAACGGTGTAGAAAAAGCTCCTCGGCATTGCTAGTGTTCCGAAAACGACCAGGAAGTCTACGATAACTCAGCTGTATCTGCATAAGAGCAGAACAGCGCAATTGCATTACCCTCTCGTTCAACGTTGTACGTCTTTGATTCCTTCTCATACGCATTGAAATTTACGGAACGAGCTACCAAATTATGCTCACAGTGATATGTTAGCAGTGTGGATAGCTCAATGGTTTTAGGTCGCGGGTTCGATTCCCGGCCGCGGCGGCCGCTTTTCTGATGGAGGCGAAAAGCAAAAACGCCCGTGTGTACGAGATTTCGGCGCACGATAAAGATCCCCAGGTGGTCAAAATTAATCCGGAGCCCTCCACTACGGTGCGCCTCATCGGCTGCGTTGCGTCGGCGCGTTAAGCCCTACAATCAATCAATCAATCAATGGTTTTCCTATTTCGTCAAGTAGCCGTGACAACTTGAAACGATACCTTATAAAATCGTGTTGTGTAAAGATTACCGTTTGAAAATGTGTGCTTTTTCTACAACCAGTAGCCCTCATGAAGACTGCTTTTTATTTGGGCATGTGGATTTATATGTGCATGCAAAGTAGGCAGGATTCTAACTCTGCATACGTACGGATCCAAAACATTTCACCAGCCTTTCCACTTTCTGAAACAGGACGGCCGGGAAGCTGTGGAGTGTTTTAGCGCCATCGAGGCATCGGGGTATATAGTGCCGTGGACGCACAAAACAAACGTCCTTTGTTTGTAGTTTGCCATGGAGCATAATTTGTACATAATTATACTATTAAATCATGCAAGCACCATGTTTATTTCGAGCAACCAAACAAGCATAGTATGGCCCGTAACTTTCCCGTTGATATCCTTGTGTTACAGTATTTACAACTACAGTATTCACAATATTTACCCTCAGTATTTACAACTTCACTGTGAACTATGTGATCATAAAGAAGTATATAAAACTCATTGATATGTAAAATTCCTCTCAGAGGCTAATTAGAATACAATTGATTTCAGTATCGTTTTAATTAAACCAAGATTGCTGCCTTTTTTCTATACTACATCTTCTGTACACCGCTATGTATTGACTTTTTATTTGTATTTATTTATTTATTTATTTATTTATTTATTTATTTATTTATTTATTTATTGTGCCCTCAGGACCAGAGACATTGAAGAGGGGAGTGGTTTTTACTAACAAGGATTGGGAAAGTCAGTAAAGGGGAGTACAGGATTCAACGTTTTCTGAATAGGCAATTTTAGCTGATAGCAAAGTTAGGACACAAAAGCAGAATAAAAAGGCTATGGTGTAAATATATATTAATCTCAGTTTGCAATATTCGCTGGTGCAGCGCGAAAGAGCTGATAATCAGTAATTGTAGCAGTCGCGACAGGAAGCTGGTTCCATTCCTTGCTGGTGCGATGGACTAAAGTCTCAAAACAGGTTCTAGTTTGGCATGCCGATATTCCAACTTTTTGCGCATAATCGATACGAGATGACACGCAGGACGGTGAAAGAAAAACATTAGCTCGGAGTTGTGGGCTGTTATGGAAGATTTGATGAAAAAGGTACAGGCGAAAAAACTTACGGCGAGAAGAAAGGTAAGTCAGTCACAAAGAGTTTTTAATAGCTGTAACGCTTGCTGCTCGATGGTGCTTGTGTAGGATAAACCGGGCAGAGTTACTTTTGGACAAACTCGAGGAATTTAATTAGCTAAATTGTGCTGGGGTCCCAAACTGAGGTAGCATATTCTGATTTACTTCGAACCAATTTCTTATACGACAGTAGTTTTAGGGAGTTTGGTAAAGCCGAACAAAATGCGTCGAAGATAGCCTAACATAGGGTTTGCATTGTTAATAATGTTGCTTATGTGAGCGGACCAAATCAGGCAAGAAGTAACGTGCCCACCTAAGTAGCGGCAGCATGAAACACAGTCGGGCAAAACATTAATGATATTGATACAGGGTAAAGCTGTGTTTACAGTGGTGTATTTACGATGCACATTCAGAGGCTAGTTATAAGAAACCACGATGGACGAGAGCACCGCGCAAGCCAGGGAGCGAACGCGCTTCACCGTCAGCGTCCTCTTCATCTCTCTTCTTGATGATGATGCCTGCTAGCACAGTACAAGAATACCGTCCTATTTGTGGGGAATCTAATTAATGCCCCGTAACACAACCCCCCCCCCCGGTGGTAGGAGCGCCGTCTCGGTGCTTGTAAGGGTAAAGCTGTAGGTTGCGAGCGGTATGGCTTAAGACGCGTGACGTGGACGACGTCTGTTTGTGGAGAGCGGGATGAGTCTGACGGAACCAGCGGGGTGATTTCGTAATTGACCTCCGTCACTTGGCGTACGACACGGTGGGGGCCGTAGTACCTGGCTAGAAGCTTTTCCGAACGCCCTACACGGCGTGCAGGACACCAGAGCAGCACCAGGGATCCAGGTGCAAAGTGGCGGGTGCTGTGGCGGCAGTCATAGCGATCCTTTTGAGAGCGCTGGGACGAAGCGAGCCTGACGCGAGCAATGTTGCGGGCAAAGTCAGCGCGGGCGATGGCGTCTTGTGCATATGCGGAAGGTGGCAGAGGGTGTTGAAATAGAGTGTCCCGTGGTAACGTCGGCTCTCGGCCGAATAGTAGGTAGAAGGGAGAGAATCCGCCAGTATCAAAGCGCGACGAATTGTAGGCAAACGTTATGTAAGGCAAGGCAATGTCCCAATCACCATGGTCGTCAGAAACGTACATTGACAGCATATCTGTTAAAGTCCGGTTAAGGCGCTCTGTGAGGCCGTTGGTTTGAGGGTGGTAGGCGGTAGTAACCTTGTGAACGGTTGCGCACGAGCGGATGATGTCGTCTACTACTCGGGAAAGGAAGTATCGTCCGCGGTCTGTCAGGAGCTGCCGAGGAGCACCGTGGTATAAGATGAGGTCGTGCAGGAGGAAATCGGCTACATCAGTTGCGCAGCTGGTCGGAAGAGCCCGCGTGATTGCGTATCGTGTCGCATAATCGGTGGCCATGGCAATCCACTTGTTGCCGTTCGCAGACCGGGGAAACGGACCGAGGAGATCGAAACCAACTCGGAAGAATGGCTCAATAGGTATATCGAGCGGCTGAAGAAGACCGGCGGGTAGCGTGGTAGGCACTTTTCTGCGTTGGCACATGTCACAGGCGCCGACGTAACGGCGAACCGAGCGGTAGAGCCCCGGCCAGAAGAAACGGCGTCGCACGCGGTCATAGGTCCGGGAAACCCCTTGATGGCCAGCTGTTGGAAGGTCGTGGAGCTGCCGTAGTACATCTGTACGAAGGTGCTCAGGTACTACAGAAAGCAGATCAGGACCCTCCGGGCGGACATTGCGGCGATAGAGGACGCCATCCTTCATTCGGAACAACCGCAGTGAAGGGTCGGAGGGGGCAGCGGTTAAGCGGTTTATGATCCTGCTCAAGGAGACGTCACGGCGCTGCTCAGCAGCAAGCTGTTGAAAGGAGGAAATAGACAAGACCGAGGTGGCGAGTGAGTCGCAACTTGTAGGATCGGGAGGCTCGACTGGGTACCGCGATAGACAGTCAGCGTCTTGATGGAGGCGGCCGGATTTATAGACTACAGAATACGAGTACTCCTGCAGCCGCAGAGCCCAGCGCCCGACGCGTCCGGTCGGGTCTTTGAGGGACGCAAGCCAGCATAGCGCGTGGTGATCTGTCACGACGGAAAATTGTCGACCGTAGAGGTATGGGCGAAATTTGGCGACAGCCCACACTAGGGCAAGGCATTCCCGTTCAGTAATAGAATAATTTCGTTCAGCTGGTGTCAGCAGGCGGCTGGCGTAGGCAATAACGCAGTCGTGGCCCGTTTGGCGTTGAGCTAAGACGGCTCCAATGCCGTGACCACTAGCGTGAGTCCGTACTTCCGTGGGAGCGGCAACATCGAAGTGAGCTAAAATGGGCGAAGTTGTTAAGAGTGAGATCAGGGTCTTGAAAGCCTGAGCTTGCTCACTTCCCCACGAAAAGACGGAATCCTTTTTGAGAAGGTCGGTGAGAGGGCGGGCGATATCAGCGAAGCCTCGGATGAAGCGACGGAAATAGGAGCACAGGCCTACAAAACTTCGAACGTCTTTCGATGACCGGGGCACCGGAAAATCTCTAACCGCCTTTATTTTGTCGGGGTCAGGCTGCACTCCATTTGCGTCGATAAGGTGGCCCAAGATAGTTAGTTCGCGCCTGGCGAATCGGCATTTCGCGGGGTTGAGTTGTAGGTTCGCTTGACGCAAAATAGCAAGTATTTCGGACAGGTGATGGAGATGAGCCTCGAACGATGGAGAAAAAATAATGACGTCATCGAGGTAGCACAGGCATGTGGACCATTTGAATCCCCGCAGGAGAGAGTCCATCATGCGTTCGAAGGTAGCTGGCGCGTTGCAGAGACCGAAAGGCATAACCTTGAACTGATATAACCCGTCTGGGGTGACAAAGGCGGTCTTTTCTCGGTCCATCTCGTCGACTGCAATCTGCCAGTAACCTGAGCGTAGGTCAATGGACGAAAAGTATTTGGCACCGTGTAGACAATCTAAGGCGTCGTCGATTCTGGGAAGAGGGTAGACGTCCTTCTTGGTTACTTTGTTCAGGTGGCGGTAGTCTACACAGAATCGCCAAGTGCCATCTTTCTTCTTTACCAAAACTACCGGGGAAGGCCAGGGACTGCAGGAAGGTTCGATAATGTCCTTGGCGAGCATTTTGTCAACCTCTTTCTGGATGATGCCTCGTTTACTATGGGACACACGGTACGGACGCCGATGAATGGGTAGCGCATCACCTGTATCGATCCGATGGCTGACCGTAGAACTTTGCCCTAAAACTTTGTCACTTAAGTCAAAGACGTCGGCAAAGGATGTCAGAAGACGGCGCAGTTGGTTTATGCGCGTGATAGCTTTGGGCTGATCATTGGTGCAAATTTATCTGGAGTGGTAAGGAGCGGATCGGAGACTTCGTGGGGAATTGACGGATGGTTCAAAGCAAAAGCAGAAACGTCCGGTGCACAGAAAGGAGCAATGGTGGCGATGGTGAGTCCTTCGGGAAGGACTTGAGTGGGCAATCCAAAGTTGATTAGAGGCAAGTTAACGCTGTTGTGCTTGATGGCAACAACAGTGTGTGGAAGGGCAACACCACGCGCCAGGGGAACGTCTACGATGGGAGCGGCAAGGTAGTCTCCATCAGGAACCGGCGTGGAAGTAGCGAAAGGAACATAGGTCGCTGCTTGACTCGGCAGGCGAAAGTATTCGCAGGAGCATAAGCGCAGCGGGGGTGCGTCGCTATCAAAAGCCGGTAACTCCAGATGTAGAAGTCCCGCTGAACAATCGATGAGCGCGGCATGTTCACACAGGAAATCGCGGCCAAGGATAATGTCGTGAGGGCATTTGTCCAAAACAAAGAAAACTGCAGTGGTGTTGTGGCCGGCGATACTAACACGAGAGGTGCACATGCCAGCGATGGCCGGCGTACCACCGTCAGCAACTTGAACATACGACAGAGCAGGCGTCATAACTTTACGTAGGCGGCGACGGAGATTTGCACTCATTACCGATATATGCGCCCCGGTATCAATTAGAGCACGGACAGGCACGCCGTCAACATTCACGTCAAGTAAATTGTCTCTGGTAGGTAGCGTCAAAAGAGGATTTTCGGTCGACGTCGGGAATGCAGCATCACCTCCGGGAGCTGCATCCACTAGTTTTCCGATGTGAGACGTACGTAGTCGTTCGGCGAAGTAGAGCGGCGGGGCTGCGGGGAGCGAGACTGTCGGCGCTGGGGAGAAGCGGAGCGGCCAAATCGCAGAGTGGATGCGGCGGGGTTGTCGGTAGTGCGCTGCTGGTAGGAAGGTGCAAAACGACGCGGCGCATGGTCAATGGTATCGTCGTTCCAGGAGGTTTGAGCGGAAGGGAACCAGCGACTGCGGCAATACCGTGCAACGTGGCCGACACGCCTGCAATTGAAACATATAGGCCTGTCATCGGGCGTCCTCCACTCCGCCGGGTTTCTGTAAGACGAGGGCCGACGTTGCGCACGGAAATTCGGAGGGCAGGGGACGTGATCATTGTGACTGCATGAACGCGACTTAAAGGGAATTTGATGATGGGCTGAGTAGCTCACGTGGCATACTGGGTGCAGGCCCATGCTCGCAATTTTGTCGCGCACAACCGCTTGTATCACCGAGATCGCCGGAAGATTGCCATCAGACGCCGAGTGGTGGCCGGTGACCGGTGTCATCGCCTCGATCTCGCGGCGGACAATGCGTGTCACTGCGTCCGCAGTTGTCTGCGAGGTTGGTTGACCGGAAGGAGCAAACGGTCCCTGACACGAAGAAGTGGCGGCAGTATTTGGAAGGCGATTGAATTGTTGTGTAACTCGACGGCTTTTGGCCTGCTCGAAACGCTTGCACTCACTCAGAATTGAGTTTACGGTAGAGCAGTCCTTGCACATGAGCAGATTAAAGGCATCGTCAGCTATGCCTTTCAAAATGTGGTCGATTTTATCTTGCTCGGGCTTCTCAGCATCAACTTTGTGGCAAAGGGCCAGTACGTCTAGGATGTAGCTGACGTACGGCTCAGTCGACGTCTGCGCTCGCGACGCAAGCTCCTTTTTCGCCTCGAGCTGGCGCCCAGCAGGCTTGCCGAAAATTGCAATCATCTCCGCCTTGCAGCTATCCCAGCTAGTAAGTCTGGCTGCGTTGGTGTCATGCCATGTCTCCGCCGAACCTCTCAGGTGGAACCCGAGGTTCGCCAGCATAATAGTGGGATTCCAGCGGTTGTGGGCACTCGCACGCTCGTAGCGGCTGATCCAGTCCTCCACGTCGACATCACCGGTACCGTAGAAGAAACCAGGATCTCGAGGCTGGCTCACGATGACCAGTGGCGTAGCGGCGCTCGTTGCTTCAGTAGGCGGTGCCATTGTGGGGCCTCGGAGATGACACCCGCTTCGGAGTTCCGTGATCAGCACCTCCGAGTCAGCCGTGTCCACGGCTCACTCGTGCCAAGGAAGGGGTGAGGTAGAGCAGGACGGGGCCGATGCAGCACTCTCCACCAAATGATACAGGGTAAAGCTGTGTTTACAGTGGTGTATTTACGATGCACATTAAGAGGCTAGTTATAAGAAACCACGATGGACGAGAGCACCGCCCAAGCCAGGGAGCGAACGCGCTTCACCGTCAGCGTCCTCTTCATCTCTCTTCTTGATGATGATGCCCGCTAGCACAGTACATGAATACCGTCCTATTTGTGGGGAATCTAATTAATGCCCCGTAACAATATGGTACGAGACGGAAGTGGGCAACGTTCGGCAGACGCATAATACTTGACACTTATTAATAGCAAGTTTCGTTAGCCAAAGACTACACCAGTTTGAAATAGCTTTAAGGTCGTTCTGTAAAATACTAACTCCACTTGAGTCGTTAATTTCTTGAGATATCATACAATCATCAGCAAAGAGGTGTATGTTTAATTACACGCATTCAGAGAGGTCATTGATCTAAATTAAATATAAGAGGTGGCCCACGACTGAACCTTGGGGTACTGGTAGCAGGCCAGAATTCTGTAACGTTTACAAGAACACTCTGAAATGACTAATTAGGACACGAGAATAAAACTAGGCCCAATGCAAAAGTCGGAATAGCGGCCAGTTTTGGTATTAGTTGTTGCAAGGTACGCACATTATGTTGATACCTACGGGGCATCCGCGCGAAACTGGACGAGTTACTTCGTGTCTACGAGACGCGTGGACTGACGGGCGTCACGCCCGAGTTTAGATATATTGTATCTATTTTTTTCTTTTCATTTGATGTTGTGATGCGTGCTGCTCCCGACTTCGGTGCAAGCTACTTTGGGAGGAAGGGCCTCGTCAGGCTGTAGCCTTTTGCCCTCCACCTTATGTGTAAATGTACTTTCACCTCTTGAAATCACCCCTTGAAACCTCGCTTTAAGAGTTACTTTTGTTGCATATGTAAGCACAATAAATACTATTCAGTTAATATGTATGTCAATAATGGCCTAGAAATTTTACATCGAACTAAGAAAACAGGAATTGGTCAGTTCTTTTTGAGTGCTGCCACTTTATCCAATGGGAGGGAACGCACTTGCCCTTCCGAGAATTCCGCAGCCCTATTGTGCTGCGAAAAAACTTAAATGTAAAGTTGTTAGTGCATGGGTGATAAAGGAAAGCGTTCAGGTAATGTTTTCTCCGAGTTGATGACGGCTTAGCAAATGTTATTAGATGATGAGAGATGATATGTTACAGGGCAGGAGGTACGTTGAGTGAATTACGCTGTGAAAAATTATTGTTTTCGTTGTGGGGGAACTCCGAAAGTTATCGTTACTTCCACAGATAAAATTAGGGAGCGTGGGGAAAAGTTGTAGTAGTGTCGGTGGCAGATGAATTTGGCAGCTTTCTTTTGAATGGCTTCAATACACTTAGCATGGCATTGTTTGTTTGGGTTTCATACGATGAAGGCATATTCAAGTATCCGAAATATCATTGGTATGTCGACCCCTTGAACCCATGAAGCACCGAGTCTATCATGCACCCGCTACGGTGGCTCAGTGGCCAAGGCTTTGTGCTGGCCGCGACGGCCGCGACGGCCGCTTTTTTGATGGAGGTGAAAAGCAAAAACGCACGTGTGTACGAGATTTCGGAGCACAATAAACACCGCCAGGTGGTCAAAATCCCCTCCACTACGGCGCGCCTCATCGTCTGCGTTGCGTCTACGCGTTAAACCGCACATCAGTCAGTTCAACATGCGCTTGGAAGCAGCTGGAGCAATGCACAGACCGAAGAAAGTTCGCGTGAACTGGCACAATCCACCGGGTAGAATAAATGCGGTTTTTCCGCTATCCATGTCATCCACGGCGATCTCTCATTACCCAGAGAGATGATTTATGGAGGAAATGTACTTGGTGCTGCTTTTCAAAGAATGAAATCGTCAGCGCAGTGGTCCAGAACGGTTAACAAAACTTTTGTATGGTGGCCGGCGACAGTGGCCCGGGCGTACGCATACCAGGAACGGCAGAGATTTTCCAACCTGCAACCCCCCCCCCCCCCCCGCCACCCCCCACACACACACACATATTGTGGCAGGGTCAAAACCTTTCGGAGGCAAACGCAAAGTTCCCGCTCATCATGCATTCCTGGGCTCCGCTCACTGTCAGCGTTTGAAAACGCCACCATCGGCTAGTACATGCAAAAAATTCTTTTCGGCGAGCAGCGTTCGTACAGGATTTTTAGGTCAAATAAAAATGATTGCGGCTAAACACGGATGGGTCCGGTTGTGCAAGAAAAAGTGTGCAACCTCAAGTCGGCAGAGATGCACCAGCGCCCTCACTCTCTCCGTCCATGACAAAATGTCTGCCAAGAAGCTGCGAGGCCGAAGAGAGAACGGCGTTGTCTTGCTTCCAAGTGGTCTATTAATAACGCGGTTAGCCACGGGGCCACACGTGAAAGGCGGCGGTGGGTGCATCGTGGTGAATCACGTCATATTACTTCAAGGTCAAATTGGCAGGCGCTGCACAACTCACTGTAAACTCTATGGAACAGGCCAGTATGGCTTTCACCTTGCAAATGTAGAGTCCCCTCCGGGAGCTGTGTGGTTTAGTTTTCCTGGTACGACACGCGCAGACTGCGAAAAGCAGCGGGGCGAGAGGGCCTCGCGAGGCTCTGGCGAGGACGAGCTACCAGAACTGTCCGAAGAATCGGTCGGGTCATTACTCTGCGGTGTATGTCGAGGAGCAAAGCGTTGTGGAAATTCGTTAGTGTGACTGTAGATTCATTCTGCCGTTACGGATATCCACGGCTCTGAAACTAGCGAGCAACGTGAGCGGAACGACGGAATTTAAAGCAGATCGACCTCTCATCCGGTGTCTTCCATTCTTCAGTACTACGACAGCAAAAGCGGGGTGGGACATCTTAAGTGCAGAGCACTTTAGGGTGCCACATTATTGTCGTAGCTCGTTCACTGTCACTCTGTCTAGCCACCGCCGCAATCACACAGCGTAAGATGTAATGGACCCAAACAGCACATCATGGCGTGGCGGCTTAACAGCCACCTACGCAGGCTTCGAAAAAAAGTGATTTATACAGACGTTACCATTTGAATCTCCTGAACCGCTGGCGCTTGTCTTACATCTCCCCGTTGTTTGGCAGAACCTGTGTAAATAACCGACAGCCCTAGCGTCCATTTAGTTAAGAACGCCCGTTGGGTTGGTTTTTACGATAGCAAGCGAAAAATGTGGTCGCCAAAAATGACTCGTTCCAAACTGCGCAGTATGCTCCGGTACGAACGAGATGAAATCAGGCTCAAAAAGAACAGAACGCCAGCTCACGCTGGTGCAAGAAGGGGGCGTGCAAGCACTGCGAAGGAAATTTGAATTGCATTGGACAAACTTCCGTTCAATTCTCCAAAAGAGGATTGAGGTGCGGATGACACAGCGTGAGGGGTTGTAGCACTGGGCGAATCACGGCGCCACAGCCAAATTATGGCGAATAACTGCTCTGCACTTCCTACAGCCCTCTAATTGAGCGGAACGGTTTAATTCTTCAAGGCGAGGCTTTCTATGACTCACTGACGGCATATGTCACTGTTAGGCATAGACATAGGTGGTGCACTGATACACGAAACGTCCAAGCCAAGCAAGACAAACCAGTGGTTGATTCATCGTCAAGAGAAGCAGTGAAAGACACACAAGGTCAAAAAAGACCAGAATGTTAACCAGGCTAATGCTGGCGGTGTATTGTGTCTGCTGGTGTTGTAGCAAAATATTTACGCATGTAATAAAAGGGTCGTGCGTGCTGTATTTGGTCCGCGCGTCTTTTGTTCGCTGAAGCCATTTCGGCATAACGTCAATCGTGGTGCCGCTGGAGGATTTCAACTATCAAGGCCACCCGACCACCTGGGGTGAACATGATTTGTTATCTCCTTTGTGAAGCTCTTCGACACCTTATCAAAAGCATGAAATGCAAGAATATCCGCTATCATCATTGTAAACCGGCCACTACCGGCTGTTACCAGTGTTTATTTTTGAATCTGCGACCCATGGAGGAATTTATAACCAAGGAAGTTAGGCGTAGATTTATCATTTACTGATCGCCCAGCGAACGGACTATTGGCGTTGTAGAAAACGACTTCTTGTCCTCGCCTACATTTTTGGAAACATAAAGTGAGCCCTCCATGCCTCATTCTACTGATCGGCTTCTTGAGCTAGAACGAAGGAATTCGCCTGACACTACTGGGACGATAGACTTGTATGTTCCTTAGGCCTCTAATCATAATTAGGTGACTCTGGGCTGCCCGGCTGCTCTTTGGCTCAGGCATTCCACAAACCCGTCACTAGGTGTTCCAGCCTAAAGTGGAATGTGAACGGCGTGCATGGCAGTGTAGGTTCGAAAGAATATGGAATGTAAGTGATGGTAAGAAAATGCCGATACAGGTATATAAACAAATGGTGGACAGACAGCCAATACCAATCAATGCTCGTTATCAAACGTGACCAGAGGAACGGTCTCGCTGGAACTAAAAGCGAGGTAAGCATAGGGTGCGACGGGCATTAAATGGACACTGAAATCAAAATACAAGTTTCCCTAGATCAACAGATTGGCTCACCTAGAACATGAATATACCACTTTTATACCTAGAACAGGAATATACCACATAATATACCACCAATTTAGGTGAGAAAATAGCGAGAACGTGCAGATGGTTCCGCGGCCACTGGTTATACCGCGGAAATGGCACCGAAAGTGGTTAAAAGATCTAGCGTGCGCGACGTCTTTTCTGGCTGCCGCTGGATGGCGCTATTATAGTAATGGAGTTGTCGGGCTGTAGAGGTGTGTGGACGTACAGAGCGCGGCGGAGGAATCGACGACGAAAACAGATGTGTTTGAAATTTAATATTCCATTTTTAGAATGACCATGTTTTAGAGAGAGATGTCTTTTTAGTCAATAGGGTTAGTGGAAAGGAGCGGTAGCTGTTAGCGTAGGGAAGTGACCAAATCAGATCTGTCGCGCGGTTGTTGCTCGTGGCGGTTTGAAAGCGTGATAGTTAGTGATAATAGTTAGTAATTCGTGAAAAAAGAATTGATGCTGTAGGAAAGACTCGCACTTTGCGTTTTACTTTTAGTTTGGAGGGGAGCGCGCGAGAACGTGGCAGTGAAGTAAGTCAGAGTTGAGCGCGCCTTGGACGGGCAGTACCATGCCTCCGAAGAAGAAGCCGGGTGTAGTGTGCACGGGATGCGAACACGAATACCCGCTCGAAGAGACAAGGTTCGAGTTGATCGAGGACGCGAAAGGGCAGGACTTCAGTTGCAGGGTGTGTGCTAGCGTTGCGCCTCGACCGGCTCGAGAAAGAAAAGGAGCAGCTCAGGGTTCAGGTAGGCGAGCTACAGGAGGAGCTGAAAGATGAACAAAACCAGAAGGCACTCGAAGCGAGGTTGGCGCAAATGGAGGTCAAACTGGCGAAGAAGGTTGACATCCCAAGAAAGAATGACGTAGGTCACGAAGCAGGTGTGTCGACAGTGCTTGACCCCGAGAAGGGAACGCAGGAAGACAAATACGCCACGCCGGAAAACGATCCAGGACTGGCGCTGACTCAACCTGTGTGAGAGCAGGTGACCACGCCGGGGGGCAGCCAGGAAAAGTAAGAAAGGCGCATGGTGATCGTGGGGGGGACTCCAACATGCGGTACTCAGAGATGGAGATAAGAGGACGGGTGAGAGAGGACGAGAGAGTGCATGTTGGCGTGTTTCCGGGGCAGACGGTCAGGGTAGTGTTCGAAGAGGCAAAGGATAAAATCTGCAAGAAAACATGCAGGGGCAGAACGTAGCGATTATCGCAGGTGGAACCAATGACGTTCTGCAGAGAAGGGGCGCAGAAGTGCGCAAGCGACTAGAAAAGGGGGCGAAGGATCTTCGGGCGCTGTGCCCACATGTGCAGGTCGTCGTGAGCACAGTACCCGAGATAATTGGGAGAGGGGTGCATGTGGAAAGGGAAGTCGTAGTGGTGAACCGAGACATACGGGAGCTGAGCAAGGAGCTGAGTTTTGCTGTCGTAGACATCAACAGGGATGTCCCGATGGGTTGGCCGGAAAAGCACGTTCCAGCGGGACGGAGTTCATTTCAGCGGGCAGGTGGGAGCAGCCATCGGAAGACGACACGCGGCGCGAACTGTGGCTTTTTAAGGGGCCACAGGCCTTTGCGAAGATGGCGTAGACAAATGCAAGGAGAAAAGGCAGATAGCGGGGTCGGTGCAGATTGGTGCAGGCAAACGAAAGGGACGACGACGGCGTGTTAAGAAGAGAGGGGGGAAACTAAAGATCGCATACATAAACATGCAGGGTGGCAGGAAAAGAGAGAAGTGCATGGAGATTAGTAAGCAGCTAGAAGAGGAAGATATCCAGGTATACGCTGTGACCGAGACGCACCAACGGAAATTGGAAGAACCTCCGGCAAACGGAAAGTATGTATGGGAACGTTGTAACAGGACGTCTGGATTGAGAGAAGGCGGAGGAGTAGGTATGCTTATACGGCAGGAGGCTAATTGAAAGAGAGTGAAAGAAGACTGTAAAGAACATACGTGGATGAAAGGGCTAGTGGAGGGTAAGGAGATGGCTTTAGGGTTGTCGTACCTGTGGACGGGTAAGGATAGCAAAGAACAAAACGAAAAACTGGTGGCGTGTCTAAAAAAAGACATGGAGGATTTGAAACGTTCCGTGGAGGTATTATTGGTAGGGGACATGAACGCCCACATTGAAGATCTAGACGGGTACACAGAATTCAACGTAAATCTGCTGGTAGATATGTGTGAGTACCAAAAGCTGATTATAGAAAATAGGGAACAAAAATGCGAGGGTCATATCACGTGGGAGTGTGATAGGAATAGTCGAGTATTGACTACTGCCTCATTTCAGAGGGACTTTATTAATGGTTGGATGGAATGAGCATAGATGAGGAAGGGTGCCACAGTCTGGGAAGTGACTACAGCCGTATACACCATTTTCCATAAGCAGCCGGGAAAGGAGGAAAATACTCTCAAACCAGTTCTCTCGGCGGCCGACCAGCGTTGCCTGAGCGCGCTGGGCTGCTAACATCGCTCGGCGCGGTGTGCTCCGCTGCGTAGTTCAGGAGAATTTCGCACCGAGTTCTTAGTTTTTGCGGAACTTTCAACTGTTTTAGCCAATGCTGCGATGCCGTTCAAGGCGCAAACGTCGCTTGGTCAGTACTGCGTGGTGGTGGGTTATTGAACAACCAGAGAAAGCGAGAAACAGTCGCTGACGGCACGCATACATGTGCACGACACTGCCTGGAGAAAATGCAGTGCGGTTGCGGCGTGTTTTTGCGGCATCGCTTCCCAACGCACACCGAGTTGAGATATCGGTGGATTCCGTTGATAAATCGCAACGACTTTGTACCAACGACCAACTCCAGGGTTTGTTGGGTGCACTTGGACGGCAAGCAGACGGAGCAAAATCCATTTATCACACGCAAAGCAGCGACAGGGAACGGAGCCCTCTGGAATGTTAGAAGCAACTTTATCCTTTACAATACAGCATTGATTGGCTGGTTGATTGATTGATTCATTAATTATGGTATTTAACACCCCGACGCTTCATGGGTGATGAGGCGCGCCGTAGTGGAGAGCTGCGGGTTAATTTTGACCACTTGGGGATCTTTCACGAGCGCCGATACAATACAACACTACAATAACTTCTGGTTCCTTGTAGTCAATTTAAAATACCATATATTGTTTGGTCATTACAGCCGATTGGCATTAAACAATGCCTTTTCATCTAATCTAACCTTTAAAATCACGGCGTTTTGTTTACTTTTTTTCAGGCCAACGCATTACACTGCCAAACGACATGAAAGGATACCTTGCTCCAGCGCACACTGCTGGTCGATAGCAGGATAAGCAGACAGCCAAATGTGGAAACGCAGCTCGAGATACGCGTGAACGCTGCATTTGGAAAATAGCTCAAGCTGTTCACAACGCGGTCAAAGGAAAAACTTCTAATCCTTTTGCGTTGCCACGGAATCTAAAGTATTACAATTACAAAACAGTTACTGCTGGTCGCGTAAAGCATTTGTGGTGCAAGCAGCGGTTTCACAAATGTGGGCTCCGAGCGACAGGCCACATGCGCTGCGCAGAGTTAGGTCAATTATGATCACAATCATGATCAACCAATATCAACTCGCCCGAACATCAACCCTTTTGCTTAACCTTCGAATAGTAATTTGACTGGTTTTGCGGTCGTGTTATTTTTCCGCCCGGGTAATTTCGTTTCGTCAGTAACCGTCATAAGTCTAGTTAAGAAAGATTATATTGCATTGCAATGTCAACAGCGTAGAAATCGCCTCGTCGAAAGTCTATCGCGAGCACGGATCACCGTGACCCAGATATGTTGTGCGCGCTCCGCATTCGATGTCCGCGCTTCCGTAAACATGACTAATCGGTGAGCATAACAAGCGCGGTGGCATTGAAAACACGTATTTACTCCCCGATATCGATTTCTATGTCAGTCGCTGCCATACCGGTACGTTTGCATCGCGGAACTGTGGAGCACCACCGGCACCACCACCACACTGCTACTGCTGCTCGCAACAGCCGGGGTCAAAATTTTCCGCTCTGGCAGCAAATTAGGACCTAAAATCCGTCCGCAGATGATGAAAACAAGACAGAACACACACACGCAAGCACTGCAACCGCTAACTTAACGCCAAACCACTACGGGTCACTCGGTAATGCACGGATCAGTTCAGTTCAGTTCAGTAAAACTTTATTGAGGTGGGGGAAGGGATTAAAGGGAGAAACTTGGGTGGAGTCCTCTTTCCAGGGCCCCAGAGCAGACGCACGCAAAGAACGGCGCACTTAACAGCCCAGCGCGGAGGTTTCGGCGGTCGCTTCATAGACGGCGCTAGCGTCTGGTCTGAAAAAGCAAATGGCGGCGCCCACCTCTAGCAAGGAAAATGGTGTATAAACCTGAGTTTTGAGAAACTGGGGGGGGGGGGGGGGGACGAAAAAACGGGTCGACCTGGGCAGTGCACAAAGTTAAACAGCAAACAAATAGCGGTTATAGTCAAAAGCATTGAGGCCGACGTAGAAAGAAATCCTGGAGAAGAGTGGGAATATGACAGGCTCATCAAGACCATGCAGGAAAAAATAGTCAAGGCAGAGGGGGCCAATCGATGGAGAGGAAAGAAAACACCCAAAAGCTGGTGGAATAAAATCAAGGAGGCGAAAGAGAGGCGTAAACAGGCGTCAAGAGAGCACAGGCAGGCCAAGAGGATGGGGAAACATCACGAGGAGGTGGACCTAAAATGGGAGCAATATAAGCAAATGAAAGAGACACTGCAGCAATTAGTGCAGTGAAAATAAAGAGGAACAGCGAGCGATGGCTAGCGCAAATACGAGGGAGGGGTAGAGACGCGTCGAAAAGGCTTTGGAACCGTGTGCAGGCATTGGGGAACGCACGATGGTGTCTACATCAGTGGTACCCCCTTTATTCTCAACGATTTGAAATAATGCGCTCATCTAGAGGCTTGCTGCGAGTCCTAGCAAGGCGCAAAGCGCGGACATCACGACCAGTCATCCTCCTGTGCAGAGCGATCAAAACTTTGAAGGGCTCGATGTGGTCCCTGGCAGACGCATAAACCGGCATCCGGTAATGTGCGATGCTTTGATGTGAACGGGACTGGCGAAAATACCGCTCCGGAAGCCCTCCAAGCTGAACAAGAATTATTGGCTCACATCGGCGTTCGAAGCGGGCAAGTCGATGTATATTAAGGAGAGATTCGCTGCTACTACACGAAGTGCAATTTGAGTGGCAACAGCGGCGGCGGCACTTTCTGCGGCAGCTGCTTTGCATTGTTTTCGCGCCTATACGGCTGCTGTGGACGCCGATGCTTTTTTAATTACTGCTCTTATTCCTCGGGGCTTGCGACATGTGTTCTACCTATAGCGAGTTAAACGCAAAACTGCTGATAACGTGCCGCTACCAACCGATTGCGCAACTTGTGAAGGTGGTGGTGGTTCCAGGAGCATGCCCACAACGCCGGAGTGCAGGCGGTGTAGAATGTTAGCAGAAAAATTAATGGTTGCGCACTGACGCCAGGTTGGCAGACATAAAAGCCTCGAGAAATTTTTCGCCATCGTATACGCTTTATTACTCCTGGCTTACATATCCGGAAGAATGTTTCGCGTGCGCGACTACTTTAACAGGGAGAGCAACCTGAAATTTTTATCTCCCATTTTAAGCGAAAATTCGCGTAAAGCAATGACCATGTACAACTATCGCTACGAAATAATTTCGTTCATGCTTCACATTCCATAGCAACGAATGCAAACGGAGCAAGGTCTGCATAGCTGCATTGCTGGGATGTTAAACCGACAAATCGATATTGGTGAGAAAGCCCTGTCTATGCAACTCGATTTCGAAACACAACAGGTTTATTTTAGGCGTGTCATTGTCGGTGCGTTGGTAATCAATAACTTGAGTACGATTATGCAAAATTGAAAACACAAACGCGAGAGTGAACAGACACGCAAAATTGTGTGAGTCCATTCTTTCTTACGTTAGAGGTTGTATTGAGCGATCATACTAAAATGTTGGTGTTATAAAACTCCATGCAACTGCTCTGCTGCTGTCGTGCTTTTCTGATTTTTTACAAGGATATTGTGCTTTGTACAGTGCCTAAAAATTAAAACTTTTTCAGAAAATAAATGAATCTTCATGGCATTTCCGCTATTGTAATACTGCCCTTTGGCTGGGAGCATATAGTCCACTAGCTGACAATGCAAACGGGACCATAGGGACTAAAATGCCATTGCTGACCCAAAATAAACCCTGCTGTGGTTACTTATTCATAATAACTTGGCCTACACAAACATTTCTTGAGGATGAACTGGAACAAAGGCTGCATGTGCTCAAGGAATAGCTTGCAGCATAACTCGGGATCTACATTGAAGAAAATGTAAGCCCAGGCGTAAGGTTATCAGTGACCCATTTAAAAGTAGACATTGTAAGATGTTACTTTGCTAATCGACCAACAGTCCGGCAAAGTAGCCAGTACAAAGCGACTGATGTCTTCTCTGATTTTAGCAAAAACAGCATCGGTAATGAAGGCGAGTGCGTCTACTCAATGCCCAAATTGAACACAATGACATCGCTGGCCAGGTGGGACTACACTGCAACAATCTCGCGGACGTGCTGCTTGTTAGCTAGCAAGCTTGCAAAGGCGACGTGCCGCTGGGCTTGATATTTACGAATTCAGAGTGAACTGAAAAATGCTTTACTATGGCGCGGCAGACGGCAGTAACAAGCATGCTTAACTGCAGAGTTGGGTACCAAGACACCGTGTCACACTTCGGTCAAGTTGGTTGTCTAAGGAAAAGCAGACACGTTCTAGGGAAGGCAAACATACTTGAAATATTCAGAGATCTATTGGTGGACCCATAAGAATCCGCGTGCATCTCATCTCTCTCTAACACATACTTCATGCTCAATTGGATGCGCACGCCTTGCTCTGGGTTAAGTAGCTGAAACACGGAATTGTTGAAAGGGACACTGAAGGCAACCAGCCACTTTGTTTCAGACAAACGTCTGGCATCCCATAGCCATTCTAGCGTTGAATTGGTCCTCAAAGATGCTTTTTAGCTGATAAATTGCTATTAATACGCTGATTCCGCGATGCAAACACTGACTGCCGCCGCGATTTGCGTCACGATAAACCACACGCACGCGAGGCAGCGGTGATGCATAGCGGTGTAGAAGCAACTGAATACACCTGTACTACGTACCGAGCGCTTTGACCGGTTTAGTTCAAATCAGTCGTGCTTTTTCGAGCTCCACGTACTTTGCAGCTATGAAACATTAGGCCAAATATTCCTTCTTGAGTCCTGTGATCAGTATTGATGCTTTGTTGAAGAAAAAGATATCGTCCTTTTGAGGCCCTGCGAATGCTGGCGTCGAGCCAACCGCTGGACTGTTGGTTCGAGGCAAGCCTCCTCAAAGAGCGGTACCACCACTCCAATGTGATGATTAGTGGCTCTCCCTTTGAATCGGGGCGTCGGTTGTCAGCAACCGACTTGCCTGTTTTATTACGCTTACTTGCCCAGCTAACTTAACAGATTGGCTTTCTCCCTCTCCCCTCCCCCTCTTCATTGTTTTAAACTCATCGCTCCCACCCCCATTTTTTCTCTCCTCGCTGTTATAAATTGTCATCCGTATTATTACTCCGCCTGCGTACCCATCCCTTTCCTACTTTTCCTCCACCACCACTCCAGTCGCCTCTTCGTCACCTTTATGGCCTTGAAGTTGAGGTTTCCCCTCGACGCAAATCCGAAAGCCTCCACCAGCGTCGTTTCCCCCTCACCCCTCGGTGGTCGTATCTCTGTGCAGCCCCTGACAATATGGTATATAGCTTCCCGATCACTGCCGCAGCATGCACATGTTTCATCCTGCTGCCTGTAGCTACCCGTGTATGCCCGGGTTCTCAGGCACCCCGCCCGTGCCTCATAGAGCAACGCACTGCCTCTCGTATTGCCATAGAATCCCTCCTTCTTAATTTCCCGTTTATCTGCCCTATAAGTCTCCAGGGTTTTTTCGCTTCCATTCTCTTTGCTCACTTCGTCGTCTCTGCTGCCTTTACCTGCTTTTTAACTCTTGTGTAAACCCCACTTTCCCCTATCAGTTCCGTACCGCTTGGTCAGCTGAATGGTCCACCGTCTCTACCGCGGGTCCATGCTCCTCATATACGGGCACGTAAACACCCTCGCGGTCCATTTTTCGTCCTCCATGTCCCGAAGTCGCTCCTGAAATTTATCTTGCTCTATGCCTCCCTCGCTTCGAAAGACGACCAGCCCATATCCCCCTGTACCGCTTCATTTGTAGTTTTGCTGTGGGCCCCTAGGTCCAATCTGACTACCGCCCTCTGATTTACCTCCAGGCCCGCTCGCTTGGGTCTCTGGTTTCATGCACAGAACAGAATTGGCGAAAGTTAATCCTGGTACCATGACCCCTTTCCAGACCCCTTACCACCTGGTATTTGCTGTATCCCCAGAGAGCTCTATGCTTCATTACAGCCGCGTTCCATCTTCCTTTCTTCATAAGGTGAGCCTCATGCACATGCGTGTAATATTCGCTGCGGTTCAGCGGTACTCCTAAATATTTATATTCTTTCACCAATGATATTTCTACTTGCTGCACTGATACTGTTTTGTGCTCAACGCCGTCGTTAAAGACCATGATCTCCGATTTTTCCCTGCTAAAGGATAGCCCTAAGTACGTCGCTTCTTCACCGCATATATCCATCAAGCCCTGCATACTTATCCGGTTGTCCGTCATCAACAATATGTCGTCTGCATACATCAGTCCCGGAACCCGTTGTTCCACCACCTGCCCGCTTTTCATGTAGGATAAGTCGAGCCCCAGCGTGCTGACTTCTAGCTTCCTTTATAACCCCGCCATGTAGATCATGAACAGCAGCGGAGAGAGAGGACATCCTTGTTTCTACCCCTTGTAGGCACATACAGGCCTATTGTATGTTATCCCCTCCCACACTATTTGTGCTTGGATCTCCCGGTATAGCTCCCTGAGTAAGCTAATGAATTCTGCCCCCACCCTCTCGTCCTCCAGGGTACTCAATAGCCGCTCCCTGTCTACATTATCATACGCCGCTTTAATGTCCAGAAAAGCTAACCACAAAGGTCGATTTTGCATCTTCGCCACCTCTATGCATTGGCTTCCCACAAATAAGTTGTCGTCTAGCCTTCTGTCCTTTCGAAACACATTTTGAAGTTCCCCTAATATCGTATTTTCTTCCACCCACTGCTATAGTCCGAGCTTCACTGTCTGCATTGATAACCTGTACAGCACTGACGTGACGCTTACTGGCCTATACGAGCTCGGGTTTGTCCTGGCTCCTTTGCCCTTGTACACTAAGGTCATCCTGCTCATTTGTCACGCGGTCAGTATTGCCAGTATTGCCCTTGCTATTTGGTCCTAACTGGTTAATCAACTCCATCGGTATCCCATCCGTGCCTACCGCGGTATTTTTGCGGACCTTTTCCTGTACTCTTTTTCATTTCAGCTTGTCCCCATCTATCTCAAGACATTCCGGCCTACCCGCCGCGACATCTGTGTGTCGCTGCGGGGCCTCTTCATCCACCTTGCCGAACGTCTCCCTGATGATGTTGTGTATGTATGCCAATGCTTCCTCTCCCTTGAGCATCTGCCCCTGGTCGTTTGCTATAGTACCGCCTATTGTGGGACTCGTGACGTAGCAGGCAGCGTCCGTGCAGTGTCAAGTGCGATGGTCGTTGACGTCGGCTATGCGTGCAGAGATGGATCCGCAAGCATAGGCAACCCAGCACAGCGGTACAGCTCTTCGACGCGAGTGTGACGGGGGAGGCCAGTAATAGCCCTCTGAGAAATGTGCCTGTTCGCAGATTACAGTCAAATGTTCTTTGTTTCGCACACTAATTTGAGTGCGCCTCGCAGAGTGCAAGCGCAAGAAATTTTACATCGAAGCTGTTAGCCTCCGGTTGGTCGGAAAATTTGGTGTCGGCGTAAGCAGAAGCCGTAGGCAGGACCCCACAGTTCTCCACCAAGACACCGTGCGCAGGCGTCAGGCTAAGGAGGACCTAGCATTTTCTGTCAGGAAGCCTCAGCGCAATGTTTCTTTGCAATCGGGCATACTGCGTAGAGGTCAGTCTTCGTTAAACATAAACACAAAACAGCATTAAAACCACTTGATAGATGATAAAGCAACTGTGAACAATGGGATGCCCTCTCCATGTTTTCTTGGTAAAGATTAGGTATGCAGCTGCTCAATAAAATCTGGGATGACTTCATTAAAGGGCGAGCGCATGCCTGAGTTTTTTCCGCCAGAGAAGACGAGCGCACGCTATAAGCCCGCCGAGACGCGGAGAAACATTTAATACCCTCCTCCATGAATATTAAGTGCTTCGCTGGGCATCCACTTTCGTAGGTAGGGATGGCGGCTATTTTTTCTCATGTCGTATTTCATTCGAAAACCGTGTTGTACGCACGCGGATGTAATTCAGGGTCCATACGCTAATCGCAAGCCGGTTTTTTGTGTCTCATGTAACACATCAAAGTTGTACCTTAACAAGAATGACACGTACACTGGATGCGCTGAGATTTTCAACAGTAGAGACATGAATCATGTGCACATACATCCGAGTTTTCCGACAGCGAGTAAAAATCAATATTGATAGGGAAAAATTAGTACAGGGCTGCTGACGTCTTGTGTCCTGTGCGGTACTGACCCTGGGGGAAATGCGAGTTAAAAGAAGACACGACACCCCCCCCCCCCCTTGGGGGGGGGTGTTCGCGCGCACGCACTCACGTCCCACACATTCCCGCCGCCGTGACGAGGTGCCAGCGAAGGACCCAAAACGCGTTTTTGTGTTTTTATTATTTATTTGAAGTGCTCACTAACAGCGCTGGACCTTCGCGAGTGTTGCACTTGATACATGAATGTAACGCATATAAAAAGGCAACAGATAGGAAGGGCAATAAATAAAAAATAGGCTCAAGCAATAGTGTAGATAGACACGAAAGATGAGAATGAACAATGGAGGTGAAACAGCACCTGAACAAAAAGAGCTCACAGTTTGTCGACAGAGGATGCACTAATAAATGCATACCAGCTTAAACAAGGTAGTGCTTTTGGGTCAGAAACACGAGAACAAACGGATAAATGCAGGTGCGACCTCTCCAGAACAGGCGGATTCAAAATATGAAATTTTTCAAGGTGCGTTTGCAAAGAACCGTGGCATTGCAAAAACTATCAATAGAAAACAAAAAATAGACTCTTAAAGGCATGTTGGCATCGGTTAGCTGGTGTCAGGCTCAGTGATCGGTCAACATGGAAACATCCATGCGGCCGCAGTGGTCTGCTTGTCACTCGCAGGGAACCGAGCTTACAAGGAAAGGGCAGCCAAACATGGAATAATTGCAATTCAACAGCGAAATTAGGTTGCGGCTGGTGCGCCTTATAAATAGCTCATCGAGATTCACAAGTTTGAACAGTCCCCGTGCCCATAATGCCTCACTGGTGAGTAGCAAAATATTTCTAGTGAAGCGCTTCTGAATCTTCTCTAGTCGAAGGGGTGACGAAGGGCTTAAGCAGTTCCAAATTGCACTACCAAAGTCGAGCTTTGTTAAAGTGGTGGCGTGGTAGAGTGAGCCGAAGCATAATCGGTCGCTGAATTTACTGTTGGCCATAAATCACACCAAGCGTACGGAGACAGGAGTTGGTCAGGTAGTTCACACGCAAGTTGAAAAGTAGTTTTACACCCATCATTACACCCACATCACCCCCTACAGTAGCGTGTATTATTAACTGAGCAGAGCGGATCAGCCTTCTGAGTGTATTATATCACGATAGCTTTAGAGAGATTAGGCTTTAAATAGTTGCTGTCGCACCACTCAGATACTGCGTTGATGTCATTTTCCAACAGGGCGCGATTGTCCGGAGAAGACAACGCGCGATAGAGCTTCATATCATCGGCATACTGAGAAAGCGAACAGTGGCTGATAACGGATTGGATGTCATTAACAAAAAAATGTTAGAGAGAAGAGGGCCTAGTGTCTGTCTTTGAGGTACCCCGGATATCATCGCTAATGGCCGGGAGGAGATGAATTCATAAAACACGCAATTAGACCTGTCTTTTAAATAACTGCAGAACCACTGGCAAAACTGAATGAATAGAGCTTATGTGGACAATTTGCGAAGCAGTGATATACCTTATGGGGACAATTTGCGAAGCAGTAAAGCATTATTAACAGCGTCGAAGGCCTTGCTACAGTCGTAATATACTATATCCACCTGTTGTCTAGAGGGCCGAATGCGTTTAGAGAACATGCGACATTTCATATACTGAGCTATCGGGCATGAAGCCGAGTTGGTTGGAATGGATTAATGAACGGATAGCAGTTAGAAGCTAACGATGCATGACTTCATAGGCTTCCTGCGCTGGAGTTTTGGCGACATGCAGCGCCCCTAGTGGCCGACGCCTGTGGGTACTACAAAAGCAGACGACCCTCGCCGCCCTCCATGCGTTTTCAATTACTATGCAGAGAGACTTGGTTGTACTTAGTTTAATCTCTTTGTGGCGCGTTTGAATGACTGCATACTGTATGAGACAGCCCTTAAAGTAGTTTTAGAGGCTAAACAAATTAATATCGGCTCAATCAAGCCGATTTACCTGATTTCTTTTCAGCGGGCTGTCGCGGTCGTCGCGGCGTGGGAAGATATTGCCAGGTCGGGTGGTGTAACTTCCTGACGACGATTACCGTTCTTTCTTTTCGCGTGCGGTACACAAAGGAAAGTTCACGAGTAGCATAAAAACGGAATTCTGCTCATCCCATAGCCTGAGGTAACTGCAAAAGGTTGCTTCAGTGGGAGCATGCAAGCGAACCCAAGAATTGCGCAGCCGACTCAGCTGACACTGCTGGCCTGGCACCGCCATGAAAATGAGTGGAAATATTGTTTCGTATTTTCGCAAACTAAATGATCCTTGCGTAACGTTTTAAGCCGCACGATTTACAAACGGCAGGATACGTGTATACTAGCGAGTAGGTGAGGCATTGCGTCAAATAAACAAATTAAGCGCTACTAAAGGACGCAAAACAATCACCAAATAAGCACGCCCGCTGCCTGGAGAAATGTGTATATTTGCATAACATAAAATAACACAGCTGCATACACGGCGCGCGGCCCAGAATATTTACTTGCGATCATCACTGACTCTGTTGGTTATCTTCGTCGCTAACAATCTGAACGCCGATACGCCAGTTTTGCCCTCAAGTGGAGTTAGCGAGACAAGAACAGAAAATTGGTCGCTTCCAGTTGAGTTGTCCCCCATCTTCACACTTGGCCACATTATTGTCAAATAATATTGGCGATTCGCTGAATTTTTTCGCTTTGCATTCAAAGCCCCCCTCCCCCTTTTACCCGATTTGCCGTCCAGCCCTCCGCCGTTTCGGCTGCATGCAACTCGGCCCTACACTTCAAAACGTTGCTGACCCTCATTCTAGCCTATTAAGTGCGAACTGGGAATATATGATGCAAGAGCGTAATTAAGTAAAGTGAGCGCAAACAAGGAAAGCGAGCGGCCTCTCGCTTCGCTCGACCACTTTGTTTTACGGGCACTAATGTCGGAATCGTAAAACAGATTTCACGCTTCTTACGCTCGCTGAATTTTGTCACTGAGACACGCATCAAAACTGCAAGCTAACGCTGCACCATGTATTCGTGACGGCGACGCAAACGAGCACTATTTAATGAAGGCGCACGCATAGTGCGCAGGTACGCAAAAGAGCGGCGCACCGCAGCAGGGGAGCCAGCGGCCCGCCGGACTCAGTGGCTTTTAAAGCGCCATCACCGCCGATTGCGTCACCCTTCTTTTTTGATCGGCTGTTGTTGAAAAGTCCTTGTCACCTAGAGTAGTGAGTAGTTTAAACTAGAAGTTTCACTTCAAATTTCACTTCATACGACCATCGATCGGTGAACCAGCGAGTGACATAGCGCCCTCATCATCCCGGCACTTTCGTCGGCGCTGTAAAAGTATTTAGCGCTGCAAAGCTTTTTCCCCTAATGCCAAGTGGATCGCCAGAAGACCCCGGACTCGTCCGGGATGGGCTAGTGACCATGTCGCAAAACAATCGGGAGCATCGAGCTCATTTTGCTTCTGTCAACATGCGACCCTATGGGACCCGCGCAGCTTAGTACTACCCGGAAGTACTGCCCGGAAGTACTGTTCCAATGATGTACCAACTAGCTCGCATCGACACATTAACAAAGATTCCGGCTTCATTGCCCTAATTGAAGTTGGCGCAGTGTGTTGTTATCCTGTATTGAAATAATGGCATCGGCGTGGAGCTCCTTGCCCGAAAGCGGCAATTTTATACTATTTCAAAGCAGAAAAATTCCAATGGCAAGAACTAGCAAAAACCGCTCATCGTGTTAAAGATGGCAGCAGTCAACCCTGCATGACGTCAATAATATAGAACCGTTCTTAAAATGCTGCTTGACCTAATTTATTGAGCTCAAGGTAATTTATTCTTCAGACAACACAATTTGAAAAAAAATTATGTGCACTTATTTTTCTGATCCCAAATTGTCAAGGCAGACAGGCTTACTTTACGGATATCGTCCTCTTTTGAATACACTTGTGAAGCCAGAAGCACGCAGGCAACAGCAAGTGAACAGTGCCGTTGCAAGAACGCCATACTTTATTATGATGGCAATAGAAACGTTCCGTTATATATGCGGGCAGAAATTACAAGGGACAATGAGACTTGCATATGAAGCGGTGAACAATGGTGAAATTGACATTGGCACCTGCTGATTGTCAATTTCAGTTCCGTGGACAAATAGTCGGATAAATGTGCAACTGTAGAGTTCGTCTTTTCTTCTTTTCAATTTACTTTACAAAACATACGGTGGCGCTGTTTTTAATTCCTGCTCCACGCAAACAATGAGCTTCATTTTTGATGCCAAGGCGATTCCAACACCCATAATAGTTAAGGAAGTTACATGCTAATTTTGTTGAGAATTTAGGAGGGCCATTTTTAAACTGTATATATTTTCCTGAGTCCCGAGTCTGAAGCGCTATAAAAGCAGCAATAAAGTATTTTGATTGATATAGGACTTGTTAGAATAAAAGCAAAAGAGATATTGCAGTTGGCCTATTACAGCGACAATTCCTGAGGTGATGCAGCGGTACACGTGTAAAAGAAAGCTATTCCATTACCAGGCTTGTACAGCTGTCAGAAGTCTTCGTGTGGCTGGATTATAGATGTGCGTCATGGTGCCGATCTGACGAAGTATGCCGTGCTGAGGGAGAGAGCTGTGATGGTTATTGGGAAAGGTGTACAGATGCACTGTTTCGAAAGGGCGGTTAGTGTGACATCATACCGGGGAATAATACGAGCGCACCCGCGTGTGCGTCCGGCAAATATAAAGGTATTAACCGTGCGCGCTTCAGTATTTCTCGGACTCACAACAGGAAAGATGACAAAGATCTTGCCTGCACTGGTCTATAGGATGGATCTATTATATGGCAAGAGACATGTGCTGACGAGGCCCATTAGCAACGAGTAAAAGCTTTAGTTTTCCTTTCTTCATAATTTGTATTACAAACCTACTGACCAGTAATTGTACCTCTTACGACATGAAATTAAGTTTTGCCAGTTCTTGCAAATACATTTTGCAGTTCAACCAAGTACATCGCACAACTACTCAGACGACGTAGCATGCGTTAGGAAAATTGAAAGAGCTTAGAAATCTTGTTTGAAAGGAACTGCGCGCTCGTAAGTGACAATACTGCGTTAAACGTGCGCAAGACACCTGGAAAAATAATGAACTGTTTACTGGTTGAACCATAACGACAAAAACAATAGGACACATATTTTTCCTTGCGTCCGTTTTTTATGCATGCGCTGTAGTTCGACACATATTGCCGATGGTCCTAAATTTTCCGGTTGGTCAACCCTTTACAAGGACGCTTACCTAGGTGCGTCTCTGAAATTGCCAAAGAAAATTGCGAGTTAACTACAACTTACCTTGCAAATTCATTAGAGATTATTTCTAGTCCCGCGCGGCAGTTTCTCTAAATACAGATTGACATATTCCATTAACCATTTCTAACAAAACAACATTGTTATATAGCCAGTGGCACCTGATTAAACGATCTTGGCATTCAAATAAATCCGAAATATCAAAGCTCAAAGCTGTAAGTGACGCTGTAAGTGTCCGATGAAGTTTCGCGCAGCTCAGCCCGATTCTGACTCCGTTGGGACAGTTCATGTTCAGCGCCATAATTACATTGGAGCTTGTTTGTGTTGTACTCAGGGCAGGTTAATATTAAAAGACGAAAAGATGCGCTCCGTGCTGCTGCTATGATTTTGTTTTATTCCTCAAATTTGTTTTTATACCTTCAGATCGCGAAAGGTAAGATACGCGCTGTTCGCGCTGCTCTGTTGTCATCGTCGGTCATTTACCATTACGCTTGTGAATTTGCCTGCCCAAGTTGAAATTGCATTACTCTTGCAATAAACCGTTTGGAGGGTTGTCGAGAACGAATTGACTGCGCAGTTTTAGTGACGCGCATAGCGCGCTTTGACATAGAAATATTTCCGCACGTTTTGTTTTCGCGTACGTTTCGTTTTCACGAGGCGCATACTGGATTGAGAACTACATACAGCGCATTTACCAGAAAGTTGCCGTCGCCTTCAAATTGTATGCGTGTCTTTTGTTGATGCACGCACTTATGATGAGATCCTAGCCTGTAAAAGTTCCACGGTGAAGACCTGTTCCCGAGCGGGCACGCTGTCAGGTGCGAGTGTGGCATCCCGTTCTCTTCGCCGTGTGCACCTGTTATTCACCCTACAATGCGCCGTGATATTACCAGTACTATTGGTAGCGATCTGCTTGGCTATAGAAGTCGCATGAGAAATTGCTTACTTATGGCATCAATTTCGGCTATCGGTTGTTCTCGCAAAGGCATCACTCGTGCTAATGATGGGAAAGAGACAATTTTTTCTACGGTGTTGCTAACATGACGAAAGTGGCAGCATAAACGCTACGTTAGAGAGCCTGTGCCGTCGCTGTGATGCGGGTGAAAGGAATGGGCGCGTTTACACGAAGATGCCCCGATATAGGGACTTCAACTTACAGCCAGGCCTGCATGAATAGGCTTCTGATTAACTGTTCCTTGAGAGCCTGCGTGCTGTTATCTCTTGCCGTTTCCGTGTAGCCAAAATCTAACCAGCCTCTAGTGCACACAACAATATGGATGACAGTGCCTCCTTGAGCGTTCCATAAAAGACAATTTCTTGTATCTTTTAGCCCTAGTGTTCTTACCAAAGAATATACTCTTCGTCTGTTTTTCATAAAAAACAAACGGTGACAGCACGCCAGTGAACAAATTGCGGTCTGACTTCTACAGACACGCGTACCGAGCTGATGAGCGTATACATGTGAAGGCGTGCACAGCAACACTGGAAAAAAATATTGTGCTTTGGTGATTTTCTCAAGAAGTCTTTACTTAGTATTGCTGAACCCGCCGGGGTGTCTCAGTGCCTAGGCTGCCGAGACAAAGCACTCGCGATCGATTTGCGGCCGCGTGTGCCGCTTTACAGATGCAGGCGCAAAGTCGATATTTTAGTGCACAGTAGGGACGCCCGAGAGCGAAAAAAGAAGTCATGCAGCCCTCCGTCTAACGACGACGATAGTTGAACGCGAAGCTAGGTCGCGAAGCTATATGTAGCCGTCCGATTTTTCCAAACCGCTTCGACCACGTCGAAATCGAGCAATCGGATAGACGCCGGCTTCATAACGCGAGGGACTCAGGTTCGATTCCGGCTACGGGAAGCGTTTTGTTCTTTCACTTCACCATAATAACTCATCATCATCATCATCATCATAGAAAGTTGGCTTTCCCGCTGGGCGTTTTCGCGCTACATAAAATTATTCCATTGCTCCCCAAATGTAGATTTGGCATTCAAAACCCTAGTATGCAATCTTTTATAGGCTCGAGAAAATTGCAGTAGTACACTGCAATTATAAACTTGTGGTTCGTTAACCGCCTTTCTGCATACTATTTACCCTAAAATATGTTCCATTCAGGATATGGCCCGTTGGTTACAAGCTTTTTCGCAGGCCGGGTTAGTAACTCACTGCCACATGGGCAGTAAGTTACTAGTGTTCCTAGCGACAAACAAAATAAGCACAGACAAAATATGCAAAAAATATGCAATAGTACAAACAAGCACAAGTTCAGACATTGGTAAGTCACAGCCTCGAATTTAGCAATAAATCAGCATTTTTAACTTGTATCAACTGATTACAAGGACGGTATAATTATGAGCGACTGCAATTATGTCCGAAGTTTCGCTCCATTCTTCGCGTAACCGTGTCTCTATGCCATTGGTGTCCGTCGTGCTGAATCCCAACTTCTCTCACACTGATTTTTTTTTTTACCTCGGCGGGGCCCACACGCCGGCGCCTGCTTTCTCTCCACCTTTTGCTTTTTTTGTTTTCCTGTTCTCGCCATCGGCGACACGGACGCACATTCTAAACAGCGTTGGCGCGCCGTACCCCCCCCCCCCCCCCCCGCACACACACACACACACACACATTCATTTGCAATACTGTCCCTCTGTCTAGACACACGGACGCCTATGCCCGGGGCTCTGTCGACGGTCGACTGGGGTCTGCAGGTCACGCAGCACGCAGTCGTACACGATAAACTGTGCACCCCCTCCTTCCATACACGGGGAGAGAGAATAAACTTCAGGAGGCATTGGCGGCATTAGTTCGGGAAGCAGCCGAAACAGGAGAGCCCACGTAAGCGTAACTGTAGGGGCGCCGCCTCCCCGAGCTCCGAAGCGAGACGCCTGGCGCCAGTGGGGGTGGAAAGGTCGGGATGGCGACGCCGCTTCGCTGGCGCATGTTAGAGTGTACTGGAAGTTCGCATGTTGGCGGCTGTAGGGAAGCTTCCCGCTCTGCTTTCTCTGCGAGCGCCTCTTCCCTCTTTTCTAGCCGTCTATCGAAAATAAAAAGCGCTTTCATCTTCTGGCTCACTGCCACACACTCGCTCGTGCGCCAAGCGGCTCGTGTACGCAGTAAGTCGGCCAACATGGCCCACTGGAAACATTTATTTCAAATGTCTTGCGAAGAAAGCAAACAAGCTCCACGCTAATGATTTTCAGCGCAAAGGGAAACAGGATATGAAGTGTAGGAAAGGCACAAGCGCTGTCTATAGCTGGAGATTTATTAGGAAAACACGTCAGTTAAGCAAAAATGAGGATAAAAAAAAACAAAAAAAAAAAAAACAGACGGCCCTCAACCGTTATCCCACACATATACTCACGCACATGAATTGTCTAGAAAGGGAACCTCATTTCGTGTCGGCGCATTCTCTGTCGTTCCTACTTAGGGCCAAATTTTCGTATAAATGCTTCACCGGCCCATAGCTCAGACGTTTTTGAGAGCTTGAAGACTTCAAGGTAGAATTCATAAATTTGCAACAAATGAACAACGGCCCGTCACGTCTAAGATTAGGGTCAAGGTGCTTGAAATTGAACGTTCTGTGAACGTTTATGGCTCCAGTTTTGATGCCAGCAGGAGCTGGATAAGCAAGGTTATGAAATTGAACGTACTATGAATACTCATGGCTTCAGTTTTAATTCCAGCAGGAGCTGGATAAGCAAGGTTATGAAGCACAAGGAATATTGATGGTACTGCTGCGTGCGTCAAATAAAGTGTCTTCTATACCAGGTACGGGGTGTCATGTCTTTTTTTCGTATATTTCTTTTTTGTATATATTTCTATTACTGTAATTATATATTTGTTTTTCGTATATCCTTACATAAACATACCTGCGCGTTACAACTGGGGCGTGTTAGAATCGTGCAATTACGATTGTACAAAAAATACGGCCCCATCGTTGCACCCATCCGCAAGAACCCCGCCGACCGCCGACAAAGATGCAATGTTCGGTGGGCGGTCGCCATTTGGGAGCTCAAAACTCGATGAGGTTCAACTCACAGCTGCAAATGATGAGGAAGCTTGTTGTTGCCACTTGTTCTAGTTATCCAGGCCTGACAGAAACCTCTCACACGCGCACATTGTAGTTTCTGGCCATGAAGTTGTGGTGAGAGTTGAAGATGCTTATGTAGTACGTTAAAATGAATTCATGCCACACCTTCACGCTGTGAAGTCACTGCTTCTCACGCGCCCACTGTTGCCTTTGGCTTTAAGGGTGCATTAGGCATTAAAAACACTGGTGCAGCAAATCAAAATGGATTCGATGTCGGGGTTTCAGGGTGCCACTTTGTTGCTGCTGGCTGGAAAGTGTGGTAGGAATAGAAAATGCTTGTGCAGCGGCCCATGACACCTTGACAAGAGGCAGTGAGAATTAAATATTTCTTCCCCCCGTTCCATTTCGGTGCTCTCATCGGTTGCAGAAGTGAACAAAATGGAAATGCTTGCATGGAGATGTCGGCACATTTTTAAATAAGTCACTTAGATCTCCTTTTCATACTCCTATTATTGGGCCTGTTGAGTGTAGTTGTCAAAATATGTGCAGTAAGAATCCCATGCACTTCTATAGCCGATCGTTCGAGTTTCCTATGGGGCAGTCAGTGTTCGGCGTCACTGTGTGATGTACTTAGGGGAAGATTATTGGGTTCGGGAAGATTATCAGACATGAAAATGCTTCCACAAAAGATTGACATGGCTGCAAAGAAACTACATGTTGAACCGAATATTTTATTATGTATGATACTTAAAACCCTCATCAGCAATAAGAATATCTTCACGGTAGGCTACTGCATATTAGTGTAAAGCCAATGAAAGTTTAATGCAGCACAAGTTGAATAGGAGTACTTCGGAAGTATGCATTTGGAGGTCACTATACATTTTTGGAATAAAAGCTCGCAACAGTAATTTTTGAGGCGGCTGGTAGTGCTTAAGTGTGTTTTTCTATCAAGTTCCGCCGCCAGTCAGGGTTCGCTGCCTTATTCCACTGTAAACTGCGAGGGGGGGGGGGGGGGGGCGGTGATATTACACTAAAAATACGGCGGCAGCTGTTTTATTACATCACCGGTAAACGCCTCGGAAATCGTCGCCTGGATTGAACGCATGACACCGTATGACGTCAATCCAACGTCAACTGACGTAGAGCGTCTTGCCATTTGCGTCTTTCGTGAAGTAGCTGTAATTAGACTTGTAACATTTCACATCCCTGCAATTCTCTGCTTGCGCCCTACGATGTTGTCGTCTCGTTTAAGCAGAACAAAATACCGCTTGCTTCTTCGCACCTACAGCTGATTTAGCAAGGCAGGACACATTATGCGGCATCGCGACCACCACCGTTAGCGTGCATCGCCGCGATAGGTGTTTGCAGGGCGTCACTATGTTCGAAACGGTTGCATAGAACAATACGTGGCCTGTTGATATCGCGGCCGATTCTGAAAGGCACCGATGCATATCCGCCGTTGGTTTCCTTTTCACCCTGGGGCTACACAGTCCGAGCACTGCATCCAGCCATTTTGGCGATAAATCGCCCCTCTCTTCCACGCTGCGTTTACGACGCTTGATTTAAAGGTGATGGTGGTTGTGGAAGATGTTGTACCTACTACATTTCTTGACAATGGGTGCACACGCAAAGTGAAGAAATAGTCGCTCTGTGACGAGCCCGACCAAATAGAAAGAGGACCATTGTGTTGATTGTTTCTGCAAGCAGACGACGGCTAAGCGACGTGCAGCGTTCGAAATTCCAACTATTCAGACCCCAAAAATCCTATGCGGGTTGTTTATTTGTTTATTTCTGTTCTCTAACAGTAAAACAATCAGAGGTAGCCTTGATTTATATATAAAATACACCGGGAATAGTTTGTACCAAGAATAACCTTTGTTTGAGTAAGTTTTTTCTCCTGAGCCAGTTTTCAATAAGGATGACTTTTTCTTTTTCGGGTGAAAATCATTCATTCTTGAGAATAAAACATATTTAAATGACTTTATAATAGATCGTTATGCTGTCTGTCGCTCATTAAAGTAATGATGGGTAGAAACAGCTGCAATATGATGAACTATTTTTTTCTAACCACGGGGAGTCAGGGAACGGCCACACAACACTTGTGCTCCGAGCTCGTGCTGCACTCTTACCCTGCCATCAATTATAGGAGAGATTGTGAGGACGATCTGATATAAATTGTGCTGGTTGCTTCTGATATAACAGTAGTGCACATTACTGTACCATAGAAGATTTTGTTTTCTAATTTTTAAAAAGGTTTTACTATTTATTTTTATTACTGTTTTTGTATTTGCCATTACTAGGTTAGTACGTCACGTGTTTTCCGTCTTTTCATATTTTTTGCCTGTTCGCAACAATAAACATCAGTTGTTAGTCAGCGCCGTGTTTGCGGGATCCTCCTATCGTCTTGTCTAGCGCTGTTTCTAACTCAGTTATGTACCAACTGGCCTTCCTAAAATCTGTGTTGCACTGATGTGTAGTTAAGATTTTAGGATATGATAATTTTTCAATAATCTTGCAGTAACTGAAACGAATGAGCTCATTTGTGTGACGAATCAGATTTTAAATCTGTTTAGCACCTGTTCGAAGAACTTGGTTTCTACTAAAGACGTTCCACATGGCAAGACCATCAGGTTTCTAGATTTACAACTTACCAGCAATGGCGGACGGCACGCCTGTAGGAAATTTTCTACCAGGTACAACAAGGCTCTTTTGCCGTACAGTTGGGTGCACTACAAGTTGTTACAGGCAAGTATAGCAAAGCTCTGCTTTGTGAACGTTCTAAACAAAAGTTTCCCGCATGTGATGGAACTAAGTCTTGCAGAACCAGTCAAACCTTTGGAGGCGTCTCGATTTCCCGCTCATGTTTTGCTGGCGGTAAGTAGATCGTTTAGCAGCAAACTGAAAAAATTGGCCCCAATCCAAACTGTGAAGGGGGTTGGACTGCGAAGCTGTAAGCAACACCTACAACGATTATTTATGAGGCGGCTCATGAATTTACACACTTGACTCTACAAACAGCCAAACCAGAGACACTGTAAGCCGTTAACTGGGATTCGCCTGGGCGCCACCCGAACGCAGCAGCGACGGCAGAAAGAAAACGCAGAGGAGAGCGTCTTTTGAAGGATGAAGAGGAGGGCGACACGCGCGGCTATTGCGCGATCTATCTCGCTGCCTGCCCTTCACTCTTGATTCATGTGTCACCTACAAAAGCGCTCACCCCCTCCCCAGACGCTTAATAAAAACGACCGCATGCCTCCCCGTCTCCACGTGTGGGCATAGCTTCGTCAGTAAGACGACGGGCTTTCGTACCACTTCTCCATTCGGGCCCAGGCTCGACCCCTGGCGATGTCAGTAGTTTCTTTGTGTAGCCAGTAGTAGCGCGGGAGTTTTCTGCTGACATAAGAACGGAACGTTCATTGGCTGGTGAGACGTATAGTGCATCGCAGTAAAAGCCTTATGGAAAGTCTAGGAGCCCATAGGAAGATGGAAGAAAAAGATGGAAGTGACCCCTTCTTAGCCCAACGATTTGCGTTCAGCAGGGCGTTTTCGGCTCCTACACCCCGTAAGCTTTATCGTTTCTGTTTCCAAATCTCTGTTGCGCAGCGAAACGCAGACCCTTGCAAGACTATTCGCCAAACTAGGTTCTCCACGTGTGCTGTGGGTGTAGTCTATTTATTCCCATTCTACTGCAAAAAAAACTATATCGGACAAATGGGTGGGTGCCTTAGTGATTGGATGAGGTAGCACCGCATAACGTTGGGATCGTACGACGGAGGCAATGTAGCTTTGCATGTAAAAAGGGCCAGGAATATTTTCCCAAGATCGATTTAGCAAGCAGTGCAGGTCGAGGAAATTCAAGACGTGAGCGCGGGTGCTCGAGGCCTTTTTAATAAGATAAAACAAGGAGGCTTGTGTTACCGATCCTTCGGTGGCCTTAACGGATAAAGGATAACTGCTTTTATATGAGTAATCTATTTTTTTACGTCGGCCAAAGTGTGCGTGAGTGCGTGAATCGCATAAATGTCCCTCTTTTGTAAAATAAATTCCTTAGCCCAGATTCATGTTTGTGGTCCTTCTTCTCGTGCCCTGCGTCTTTTTTCGCTGGTTATTTTTGTGCACAGTATGAAACAACTTGCCCAGTATTTCGCTCACTTCGAGGAACGTCTTCCGGTTGAAGCGGAGTGCTCTGTAAGCAAGGCTCTTGCCTTGCCTATGCCTAAATATTTTTGTACAGGGCTGGCGTGATACAACTCAACAGAAACCTGATGACGCTGTGTTGAAATTGAGTCACAATGCAGGCCGCACGTCTCTGGTGCGCGCAAAGCTAAGCATGCCGCGTTGAGCAATCAAACCGGTTTAACTAGAGACACTGTTCGTTTTACACGTGGTTCTCCGCATGTTGCGCGATGTTTGTTCGCGACGAATAGTGCGTGTGATGTCGCACGCACTATTCAAGATTGCAAACCTTTGTTTTTGTTCCTGACAAACGTGCTGTAGAATGTATTGCAGTCTGTAGTGGTTTAGGAGCCGCCACAGTGGTGGATGGCGACGCGGCTTCTCATTCTCGCTCATTTGGCCATTTTTTAGTTTTGCATAAATGTGAATACATCAGTGCCACCATTTCAGCATTGGTAACGCTGAAGTGGTAAAGCAGTCTCTTATTAGGATATCTTACGTGTGAAAAGCATGGTGCACCTTGGGCCCGTATTCAGTACTGGAAATGGTGATTCGAATGTTATTTTTGTTCTCACAAACAATAAGTACATGTAACATAGGTTTCCGCTATTGTCATTGGGGTCTCCAGCCACCATATGTTTCCTGCACTCATTGTTTGTGACAAGAAACTCTCGACGCACAAGTTCCAGCGCGGAATATTGGAAGCTCGTGTAGACGGTTTTTCACGCGCAGAATATCCCAAAAAGCCTTCTAGGTTGTTTTACGGTTGAAAGGCTTTGTGCTCATCGCCAAGGTATCCAGGGGTAACCGCTCCGGTGATCTTTTGTTCCGATAAACAATAAGTGTAGAAATAATATTCAGGGCATGAGGCATTGCTCTGACAATAAGAGGTGTCTATTTTAGTCTGCTGTAGTTTGCGAGAACGAATTTTTGACTCAGCAGTTTTCCCGTCGAATGCATAGTCAGGGTGCACAAAGCTGTGTGGTCTATCCCAATGAAAAGCTCCTGTGAAGAATTCTTACTTGGGAAAAGCATTGTGACTTGAGCCCAGCATGCTACGCTGAACTCCTGTGTGGATGGTTTGTTCTCACAAACAATGAGTGCTGGAAACCTATGCCATTATGAGACCCTACTGTGGCTCCCTGTATCCCTCTCTCTCTCGCTCTCTCTCTCTCTCTCTCTCTCTCTCTATATATATATATATATATATATATATATATATATATCAGGGTGTCGAACCGAAAAAAATACCGGTTCGGTTACGGTTCGGGTTCGGGTGAAATAATTTCGTTCCGGTTCAGTTCCGGTTCGACAAAATCACGTGCCGAACCGGTTCGCGAACCGGTTCGGGAGCTTGAACCGGTTCGCGAACCGGTTCGATGATTTGAATTGTCACTGAAATTAGAAAAAAAACATTTAGTAGTTTAAAGCGACAGTAAAGTCAAAACACAAACAAAAATTCAAAATGCTGCTGTTCCCCAAGGGCAGTGGCGCAATTGCAAAGCAAACTTTAAAAAATCACGAGATATTAGAAAAACAGATGGAGTGGTGACGATTTACTACCTACTTTCTCGTCCAGACTTTATGTTGTCCTAGCGACTATTCATAAAGCCACCGCCAAGAGATATGACGGTGGGATATATATTTTGCCCTTTCATTTTTTGGTAAAATCGCAATCGTCGCTATGGAATCGCCTATCACGCTTACCTTGAAGCCTTAAATTTAGGTCTGCGTACTGGCGTGTTGAAATATCAGCGCTTAATACCAATGGCGCACATTTTTTTTATATTTGTAACAAAACAGAAAAACCCTACTACAGGCACATAAATACTACCAATGAATTAGATCATTTGGTCACCCTGAATAATTTCTTAGCTGTCACCCTATCGAATGTGTTAGCCACACTTTTGTTAAAAGTAAGCTTTAGTTAACGCTCAGTCACTGCATTATTGCTCTGACCACTGCAATTCCTTTTGCGAAAGCTATACTGGATGTGTGCATTACAATCAGTATGTCATCGTACCGCCTGACCCCCGGCCATCATTCCGTGTGCTACATTGCGTAATCTTATAACAGATTATGCTGTTACAAAATGAAAGGGAAATTTTACGCGCGGAGCATGAGAAGAACTTTTTTGGGTAGGCGCTCTTTAATTCGTCCACAGCAGTACTCCCCTCTGACCTGCCTCGGTGGCTCAGTGGCTAAGGCACTGCTGAGCGCGAGGTCGCGGGTTCGATTCCCGGCCGAAGCGGCCGCTTTTCTGATGGAGGCGAAAAGCAAAAACGCCCGTGTGTACAAAATTTCGGCGTATGTTAAAGATCCCCAGGTGGTCAAAATTAATTCGAAGCCCTCCACTACGGCGCGCCTCATCGCCTGTGCTGGGTCGGCGCGTTAAACCCCACAATCAAATCAAATCAGTACTCCCCTCCGGATCGAGTAGCAGTAGAAGTAATGTAGCGAGTTGGGCAGTCAGTACAAGTGCACCTTCGAAAAAAAAACAGATCTGAAAGAGAAAAAACTGCAGAACAAGCAGAAAAGATGATCGCTCGGCGAATGGGACAGTGTGAGGTACCGGCCGTCCTTTCTGCACGTGTCATCTGCTTTATTACTGTTGCTGCTTCCAAGACAAGGTCGAGGACTGCAGTTTCTTGCCAAGAGATTAAGTGCGCACCTTAACAGTTTTCCCTGACATATCTGTTGTTATTTGTACTTGTAAAAAACGGAGCTTGTCCACGGTACTGTCCTCAAAAATGGTCGTGGGTAAGGGACATCGAAGCCACTTTTGGTCAGCATCAAGCGGTTTAGCCACTGAGCAGCTCCTGCGGTCAAATTTGTCAAATATTACAATTTGCAGGTGTCGGACCTTTTAAAGAAATTATGAAATGGAAAAGGTTTGCACACATCGGGCTTTCGCTGCTGCACACTGGAGCACTCCTGCAGCCATTAAAGTTGCAGCTAGGGAAGGGCAAAATCGTTTTATATCCCCTGCAAGCTGCGGAGAATGACATTTCCTTTGGTCAGCTTCCACTACGCTCGCGCTTCCAGCAGCAACAGACCATTGCTACATTGGTGCTCATTCATTTCCCTTGTTGTTACATAGAGCGTGATAGTGTTCAATTGTCTGGAGGGGGAAGTGAGCGAGCAGGTACGAAGTTGATGGTACGTGAAAGAAAAAAAAAGCCTGAATTGCATTGACTGTGCAATGTCAACAACAGAGGGTCGAACCGTTTCGGCATGAACCGGTAACCGTTATTTCTTTTTTCGGTTCAGTTCCGGTTCGGGTTCAGCGTGATCAAAAAATAACGGTTCGGGTTCGGGTTCAGTTCCGGCAAAAATACCGGTTCAGTTCCGGTTTTCGGTTCGGTTCGGTTCCGGTTCGACACCCTGATATATATATATATATTCGCCTACGTGATTCGCCTCTTCATAAAACTGGCGATTTTAATGCCCCGTGCTATACCTCTGCTCCGAGGCGCAGCTTATGTTTCAGGCCGGTAGACTTATTTTAACCCGCTGGTGATATTAAACGTGGATCAAAATCTCGATACACGAACGTTCTCAATTTCCATCTACTTCAGAAAAACTGTCGTGGGGAAGGAAGATCGAGGCCACTTGTGGTCAGCAGCAAACGGCTTACCTACTTTGCAGCTCCTGCATGCGGTAACACTTGTCAAAAATTAACAATTTGCAGGTATGAGACCTTTTGAACAAATTACGAAATGCAAAAACCTTGCCCACATCGGGTGTGGGCTTCCGCTGTTGTGCAGTGGAGCACTGCTGCAGCCTGATTGCTCAAATAAACTCGCAGCCACGGAAGGGCAAAATCGTTTTATATCCCCTGCAAGCTGCCGAGAATGACATTATGTTTGGTCAGCTTGCACTACGCTCGCGCTTCCAGCAGCAACATCCCATTGCTACATTGGTGCTCATTCATTTCCCCTGTTGTTACATAGAGCGTGATGGTGCTCAATTGCCTGGAGGTGAAAGTGCGCGAGCGGGTACGAAGTTCATGGTACGTGAAAGAAAAAAAGGCCTGAATTGAATTTGATTTGATTTGATTTTTATTTCATGGCAAAAACCAAGGGGAGGAGGCTGAGACTAAAGGCGAACGTGGCATGACAGAAGCCTCAGCCACCCGATTGACAGCGTACATAACAACACGTCTGTTCACAAATTTAAGCATGATAGCACAATCGTAATAGAGAAATAGCACAAAGCAAAGTCATTACTACATTTCTTATGTATTATACAAAGCATAGGTCTCAAATTCACAAAGAGATCACAAAGCACACTTAAACGCAGTAATTCGTGCGCATGAACTTTCATCAGTTACACTACAATGTCACAATTACGTATTAATATATTTTTGTTTGTAATTGTTTTTAATTTCTACCTTTAGGGGAACATGTAGACTTATACTTCGAACCGTTAATTATATATCAGTAGTGCGAGCGTTTTGCTTAAGTAACACTTATTTGACCTGTTTTTTAAACTAAGTTCACTGGCGTCGAATTTGACTTTTTCTCCTAATTTATTTAATATTTCAGTTGAATGCTACAGGAAAGATGAAAGATTGCTCACCATAGTTCGTTCTTACTTTTAGAGTGTGCCGTATTGTATGCCTGAGATGGTAGCCAGAAGATTTGTTGTTAACTTGATTGTGGGACTTTTGCTTATAAATGGTGTGCAGAACCTTCCTGTAATAGATTTGGTCAGCTCGAAGCATTGAATATTCTGTAAATAAAGGACTTGTCCTAAAATCTGCGCAACAGCCACGATAATATAAATGTATGCGCGAAATTCTTTTTTGCAATACAATGAGCCTGTTATAATTAGTTTTAGTTGTGGTCTCCACACCAAAATCGCGTAGCATAGTTTCGAATAAATGAGAGCATTGTATAGGTTTTGTTTCAACCATAGTGGTATCAAATGGCCGATTCTATATATGAGACCTATACTTTTAGAGAGTTCGGAGGACAGGTGAGCAATATGCGTATTGTTATGGAACGGGACGCGGACGCGAGGCCATGGCTGAACCAGACCGAGGTTTGTTCGCTTCCTCCTACTCTATCCCCTGATGGCCATGATAGTAGGTGGTCGCCCTCCTCGTCTTCCATAATTCCGCAACATACTCCCACCCCCGACGGTGACACTAGTGGGTAAGTTCAGAACAGGTTAGTATAAGTTCTGCCGTAGATGGGTGGTCCAGTGTCATTCGTTTGAAGACGAAAGGTGGCAGTTTCCGCCTGTTTTACCCTCCATCGATGCTTCGAAGCTCGATGCCTTCTTCTGGATACGTTCTTGGGTAGGACGTGCGCCCGAGATTTGATTGGGTCGGGCTGTCTTATAAATGAGGTAATAAAAATAGTCCTCGAGTGAGCATGTACAAATCGTGTTCGGAATGCAGCCTGAAACTTCTGGTCAGTGGTGCCCTTTTCTTTTTCTGTTCGCCTTCGACGTTCCTTTCTGCGTACTGGCCGAGTTTTAACCACGTGCATCTGTATCGTCGTAATGGATCTACGTTTTCTGTTTTCTAGTGGTCGAGCGGACACTTGTCTTTCACGTGCTTGAATTCGCTTCTTCAGAGACTTACTGCCGAGCCTCTCGTTTCGTAATGCTGGCACGCGGGTGAATGTCTTCTCGTTGCACGCGGGACACCTGTCATCCGTTGAATTCACCTGAGTTTTGCGCGTGCGCGATGCCCTTTTGGGTTTGGCACCGAGAGCATGCGAGTCTGGGATGGTATTTTCCTCATTTGGGCGGAATGGCACGGCGCCGGCTACTTCGTCGAACTCGGTATTGCTTCTGCGTCCCGCGGCCTGGTTCACCGATGACTTTGCAAATGTAGGGGCGCTGTGCTGCTCCGTGTTATCTTCCGCTGAACACGACGAACTCGCGGTTTCTCAAGCATCCCTTGTAGCGAATGGGAGTGCTACAATGGCCGCGTCCCTTTTCAGGGAGGTGCCCCCTCTGAAAGGATCCTGCGTCGGTTGAGGTGGCGACAAAGTCTTCGTCGCGGTGAACGACGTCCTCAACGTTGCCTGAGAGATTCGTTCTTTCAACGAAACCTTCGTGCGACTTATCACGTTGAAAACTCTTCGCCTTCTTCTACGTCTGCCACAAAACTGTCAAAGTCGAGAAGGCTCTGGATATGACCGTCCAGCCTTCGAAGTTCGTCTTGTTTTTGTTCTGCCATACGGTGCAAATCAATGAGCGTACTTGTATTCGATGGTGACGATTCCAAGACCCGAATAGTGGTGTTGGCTAGTTCAGTTATGTCCGCCCGGAGGATGACCCGCGAACTGATAAGTTGGTCCACGACCTGCCTGTCATGTAAACCAGAGAGCGCAGCGAAGCAAGGGTCGGGACTGTCCGATGGGTGGGGATCATCTCCGGGTTCTAGGGGGGGGGGGGGGGGGGGTCTGTGTCCAGAACGCAGCCATGGCAGGCACCGTTGAAGGGTGAGGCCTTTGAAATGAGATTATCCGACGTACTTGAGGCCACGCACTACCTTGAAGGCGCTGCGCTGTGAAGTCCGCTGGTCCGTCGTTCCCGGGTTTCACGGCACCAGAAATGTTATGGAACGGGACGCGGACGCGAGGCCATGGCTGAGCCAGACCGAGGTTTATTCGCTTCCTCCTACTCTATCCCCTGATGGCCATGATAGTAGGTGGTCGCCGTCCTCGTCTTCCACAATTCCGCAACACGTATTCCACGAAAGTTGTTCTTGAAACCAAACACCTCAGAGCTTCTGTTCTGTCACTCGGTTTAACTTGGTTCCGTTGAATATAATGGGGATTTCTTTCTCAACATTTTTATTGTACGACCTAAATATCATGTAAGTTGTCGTTGTAGCGTTAAGTTGCAATTTATTATCTAATAACCAATTTGATAATTGTTCCAAGTAAACATTTACTGTTGAGTGAAGTTTAATTATATTATTAGATGTGAAAAAAACGTTAGTGTCATCCGCATATATTACAAGTTCTTGCGTACCTTTTATATTTATGATGTCATTTACCTAAATTATAAACAGTAACGGGCCTAACTTGGAGCCTTGCGGGACACCTTGTTTTAGCTCTAATATGTCTGATGCAATGGAGTTTAGTAGAACAAACTGCTTTTTTGAGTCAAATAGTTTTTAAAAGGTTACCTGGCACGCCACGTATTTCATACCTCTCCAATTTATTTAGCAAAATATTATGATCTATCGAATCAAATGCTTTTTTAAGGTCTAAAAATAGTCCAATTGTGATCTGCCTGTTTTCGATGTTTGCAATTATTTTATCTTTAATGTACAGTAATGCTTGCTCTGTTGATTTAGATTTTTGGAAACCATATTGACACTTGAAAATTACATTGTGTTTAAGAAAGAAAGTCGGTAGTCTATTATACATTACTCCCTCAAATACCTTGAAAAAAACTGTCACGACAGATATTGGTCTGTAATTTCATACATTGTCGTGTGCTCCCCTTTAATGAATCGGCGTCGCTCTAGCAACTTCAAGTTCCTCAGGAAAAGCACCGGTGGACAGACATAGATTATTAATATACGCTAACACGTCACTTAGTTCTAGTGCCACGCGCTTAATCACACTCGATAAAAACCCGTCCACTCCTGCCGCTGCATAATTATTTATTTTTCCGAAAAGGTCCCGTACTTCGGTATCGTTCGTAGGTTCAAAAAAGATAGAGCTGGATAATTGTGGAATGCCAGTCGCGCCGCGGCCGCCGTTACCAGTCTGTGTTGGGTGCGCACCAGCATCAATAAAATGAGTATTCATACAGTTGGCTAGCTGAAGGCTCTCTACCGGCTCTCCATTTAAATGCGTGAATTGCGGCTGTGTTATTGATTTTCGACTTGTTATTTTGTTAACAGTATCCCAGACTTTCTTAGGCTTGCCTCGTATGAGGAAAAATAGCCGTTCGTAATATTAGCTTTACGCTCTCTTTAAATCGCTCTGTAGCTTGTTTCTAAACATTTTGTATGCCTTGCGTATTTCGGGATCCTTCGTTTTTATAAAATTGTGTAACATAGCATTTTTCTTTTTTATGCGAGTATACAGACCTGGATCCACCCAGGGTTTTCGAACCTTTTTGGTTCTTTTAGTTGCAGGTTGTAAACTAAAGGCTGCATCATAGCATTCTCCTATGGACTCCAGAAAAACAGTACAAGCGATATTCGCATCGCTCACCCGATAGACAATATCCCAATCTAACGATTCCACTAGTTCTCGGAAATGTTTGATTGTGCAATTGTTGATCTTACCGAAAAAGCGGGGTTGAGGGGATATACATCATCTATAACAGAATGAGCCTCGATAAAGAAGACAACTGGAAATGATCACTGATATCCACAGTCAGAACTCCTGTCGATATATCACAATCTCAAAAATTCGATATACAGACATCCAGAAGTGTGGCACAGCTAGTGTCAATTCTAGTTGGCAGCATTATATGATTAAAACAACCATGACAAGATAACAAGGTTTTCAGTTCAAGAGATGCTCCTTCTTCCAAGGTCATATCGATGTTCAAATCACCCATTATAGTGCACGATTAATTGCGCGAACAAGCATATGTCAATTACCGCTCCAAGAAGGTGTAAAATGTTCTTTTGTCACCCGCAGGAGGTCTATAGATTACACACATAGTCATTTTCCATACGTAAAAAGCCAAGCATTCGAAATCATCGGTAATTTCCGAAAATTCTTCAATACCCATGAAACTAATGGTGTCCTTTATGTATACACTGACGCCTCCGCCTCTTTTCTTTTCCCTTCTCAGGTGCATTGAGCGGTACCCGTCTAGCCGTGGTATCGGGTTACTCCCAGTCTACCAAGTTTCAATAAGAAATAAGATGTCTAATTTACGTGTAATTGAGTGTAATAACATATCCAGTTCATCTATCTCATTTCCAAGACTTCTCCTTTTCATATGCATACGAGAAATATATCCTAGGAGGAATATCAACACCGGAGGGTTGAACCGTTTCGGCATGAACCCGTAACCGTTATTTCTTTTTTCGGTTCAGTTCCGGTTCGGGTTGAGCGTGCTAAAAAATAACGGTTCGGTTTCTGGTTCAGTCCGGCAAAAATACCGGTTCAGTTGCGGTTTTCAGTTCGGTTCGGTTCCGGTTCGACACCCTGTTATATATATATATATATATATTGTTACGGAATTAAGGTGGGCAATGCCTGAGAGCCCCTTGCCCGAATAACGATAACGACGACGACGACGACGTTCCTGGCGAACATCTTGGGCGAGGTGTGTGTCATGGCTACTATGCACATTCTGTAAATAGATCGCTTCACCTCATCTTATCGTTCGTCTCATCTGTGTCCTGCCACCACGTAACATTTTGGTGAAGGTGCGGGATCATACCCATCCTGGCCTCCGCATCGCATCGCCTTGGCCTGGGCGAAACCGTCGAGGGACCACCGACCATGTCGGGCAGCCCCAGCCCACTGCGACGTGCATTCGATCACATCCCCCACCCCGTCTCCCCAGACCATGTGAAGCCACTGAAGGCCAGCCGATACAAGCCGAGAACCGACCAAAGAAGACGCCGTGTCCCCAGCCCTTTCGTCCGACGTGGTTCGAATTCCGCCTACGGTTTGTTCCTGGTTGAAGACAATGCTTCTGTGGGGCCAGGTATCAACAGGGACGTCATCTTCATCTGTGGCGGCAGGCTAATCTCTACTGTATGTTTTCATGGAATCACTCACCGCATCGCAATCCTCACGTTGCCTCAGCATCGACCGGGACTGTCGCCCTCCACCCGGGGGGTGATGTTACGGGACTAAGGTGGGCAATGCCTCACCGCCCCTTGACCGAAGAACGATAACGACGACGACGACGACGTTCCTGGCGCGCATCTTGCACGAGGTCTGTGTCATGGGCGCTGTGCACATTCTGTAAATAGATCGCTTCACCCCATCGCATCGTTCGTCTCATCTGTGTCTTGCCGCCACGTAACAGTACATATATATATATATATATATATATATATATATATATATATATATATATATATATATATATATATATATATATATATATATATATATATATATATATATATATATATATATATATATATATATATATTGTAAGGGCCTTGAAGGACGGCCGGTACAGGATGTTTATTAAGCGTAGCAGCTCTCGCGGAACACACACACAGCTGGCGGCGAAGAGGCGGACCGGAGCCCCGAGGTGGAAGATGACGATGAGGATGACTATCAGAGGAAGATGAGGTATGGGATAGTGGCCCCTAGGTAACTGTGGTAGCGGTCAATGTCCCAAAGGGCTGGCGCACGACTAACTGCTCACAATATATATATATATATATATATCAAGTATATCAAGGTTTCAGTCGTCATTGCCAGTGCTATTCGGCTTTTTTCGAAATATTTAAAGGGACACTGAAGTGATATATAAACATTGCGGGATTACTAGCGCAAATTGTAGTCCGGAGTCCCCAGGCCATGCTTCGACCACTGTAGACGCGTTTACGCGATTTTATTTAGTAGAAAAACTAATTCGAAAATGCTGTCCTCCTCTCTTTACGCTCGCCCATTTTCTGTGGCGTTTTCGTGTGACGTCAGGAGGGGATGAGCTGGCAATTGGCTGCGGCGCTAGCGCTACTGCACGGCTCCCCGGCCAACAGAGTCAGTCGGCCCAGCGTTTCGTCCGCCGGCCGCCGGCGGGTCGCCGCAGTCCAGGAGGTTAAAAAAATTGCTTGGTCGCAATTCGTTCGCTTAGTTGAAACGAAGCCAGGACACGTTTGTGAATGGAAGAATGTGCCTTTCTTTACTTGGTTTGTTTGTACACTGTATCTAGCTCCAAGTCAAGTTCGCTTCACACAAGTGCTGCACAAGCGCACATGCGACGCTTCGCTGACTGGTACGCCAGTAGGAAAATATAAGGCCTCTTGAAGGCGGGAGAAGAGTCAGCGAAGTCAATATAGGTACTAAGGAAATAAAATCAACTGATATTTTTACCGTTGCTGGGCGAACAAGCACAGCGGTCAGCAGCACGACTACGCATCTGCGAACGCTTTTCCGTCTACGAAATGCAATTGCTAGACGTGAGCTACTGTGGAAACTCGGGCGACGCTTACTGCACGAGCGCAGTACAACAAATAGTCACCTAAGCTGCTTGAAATGCCAAAACTAAATAAAAGTGTAAACCGGTTGTACAATATATACCCTATATTAGCCATGCCTTCGCATTCCGCTCCGTGGCTCAGTTGTCTGAGGCGGTAGTTATATCACCGCAAGTGTTTTGCAAGTCACGAGTTCAAATCCCCGCGGGTACGTGCTTTTTTTTTGTAAGTTAACTTTTTTGTTTTCCGCCGATGTTTTCTATATTGAGTTCACCTTTTTTTTGGTGGGAAAAGGGCCGCAACGTTCATGGCTACACGAACTAGTTCACAAAACGCGTGCAGGCTGGCACTGGCGCGCTAGCGAGTTCTCGTTGGCATGCTGTTGCCATAAGCACCGACTGCTTGCAGGCAGTGGGCACATTTGTTTTAAACTTTTTTTTTCAGGAAGAGGCACTTAGCGTTTGTGCTGCCCCATCTACTACCCGCAATTCAATGGCCAAAAAATATTTACCCGCGTTCTAAAACAACCAATTCAGCTTGCAAAACTAGAACGTCGTCCGCTAAAACAGGCTGCCGCTGAGTGCTTGGGCACGTTCAGATTTACGCCTGAAGCTTAACAGGTATGTCGCCTGCACAGATACTGTACAACCGCCAACCTCGTTCTGGAATGGCCATTACAGGTTCACACAGTGAGATTTCCTCACCTTCCCAAGTTTTGTATCCTGTGAGAGCTAGGGTGTACCATAAGCTACTTGGAGGCAAACAGTATGTGCACTAAAAGCATGTAGGATAACCTGCCAATACCTTGTCTTCAGCGTGAAAGTCAGCTTAAAGTTTGTTGTAAATGGAGAACAGAATGATAACAATAGCAAGCCGAATCCACATGGCTCCTTCCTCAATGCTCCTTCAATGCGGTGAAATACGTCTCCGAAACTTTTTTCGATACAGTACTTCGGTTAGCATGTCTCCGAACAAAGGCCTTGAAATCTTCATAAAAAGGGGGAAATATCAGTCAAGTGCTCAACAACAACCGTACCGGCACATTCTGAACAGCTGAAGTGCCTAGCCTTAGTACAGCAATGCCCATCTCGCGTGCTGGGCACGTATATGAGCCTTCGTGCTCAACTAATACAAAGTCAATTGCGAGCAGATCGCTTGATTCTCCCTCTAAACGTCCGGCGCAACCAACCATAATGTTCAATACTGTGACGTGGCAATGAAAGCACTGTTCGTAATAAAATGTATTGACAGGCAAATACAATCCGGTAGCTAAGGCAGCTCCAATGTCCAAGGAACACCGCGCACGTCCGCAGGGCTCTCAGCATCATAGTCTTTCTTTTCTTGGCCATGTACTAGCTTGACCGTGGCGCATATCCCTGGAGGAGAGGTTGGCCATAACTGAACACCTGAATAATGGTCGATCCTTCATTAAAGTTGTTTCCTTTGCGAAGGTGCAAGAGTCCGTATCGCGGGAAGTTTTATCGCGGGAATGGTACGGCTTCAGACGGGAGACGTGCACTAGTTGCGGCGTTGAATGAGATGATGGCGAAGGCGCGAGGGGTCCAATTTCGTAGGTCACGGCAGTTACCATGCGTAGGATGCGGCAAAGGCCCGTGAAACAACAAAGCAGTTTTTCAGACAGGCCGACGTGGCGCGATGGCCCACAGGAGTGTACTAAAGTGCCAGGGGCGAAGTACACATCGCGATGGTGCTGGTCATAGCGCCCTTTCTGGGCTGCTTGTGCTGTCCCCCGCACGGGGCACCTTGAGCAATCTTGGTGACGGTACTGGCGATACCGCGGACCCCGAGCCCCCAAACATAAGCTGGATCCAACCATGGTGATGTGTTTTTAAGGTGAAGGGTAGAAACCTCTAACGGTGGCCGTCGGAGCCCAGGTCAAGCTCCGGCGGATGGGCTCCCTGTCTGTTTACCAGGCAGGGAGCTCCGGGACCTCCTCAGCTATCAGGGTAAGGTTGTGGAAGAAAGTACCCCCGTCTCCCTGCTTTTATACTATGCTTTATGGTATTGTCTAAAACCCCCCCAACCGTGATCGGTCCCTGAAAAGGGGCCGCACCGAAGTATCCTTTCCTCCGTTGCCGTCGTTAACCTTTCCTGAACCGGACCATTTTTCTCGATTTCTTGTGATGGAATCCCTCAATCCAACCCACCCTCTTGCATCTCAGTCAGTCTTCTTGATCGCCAAGTATCTTGAAGCCATAGTAGGAAAATCGTATAAATGCAAAAAACAAAGGTCTGGTGAACTCTTAATTGAAATAAATGACAAGCAGCAGTCTGCAAAGCTTCTAGCTCAGACTAGACTGGCTGATCTTGACATCCGGGTCACACCCCATCGGAGCCTCAACAGCTCGCAGGGTGTGATATCCGAGACAGACCTCCTGAACGAAACCGATGCGGATCTCCTTGCCGGCTTGAAGGATCAGGGCGTCACTGCCGTGAGACGCATCACCATCCGCAGAGACGACAAGGAGATTCCCACCAAACACATTATCTTGACTTTCGACCGCGCAATTCTTCCACAATACATAAATGCAGGTTTTATCCGTTGCTCCATCCGTCCGTACATCCCGAACCCGCGGCGCTGTTTTAAGTGCCAGCGGTTCGGGCACGGTACGAACTCTTGCCGTGGCCGAACGACGTGTGCAAAGTGCGCGGCGCACGATCATCAGAGCGAGAACTGCTCAGCCGAAACTCTCACTTGTGTAAACTGCGGGGGGCCGCATGCGGCATACTCCCGCAAGTGCGAAAAATTTCAACTAGAAAAGAAAATCATCAACATCAAAGTAACTGAAAACATCACCTTCCCAGAGGCGCGAAAGAGGTTCGCCTCTTTCCCCCTGGGGAGGTACGCCGACGCGGCTCGCCGGGGGGCGGAGCGGCGTCTCGTTTCCACAGGGACCCAGTTCAGCGAGTCTGACCTGGTCCCTCGCCCGCCCCCCCCTGGGTTGCCTCTGGCAGCCCAACCCGCCACCACGCCGCTTGCTGAGGCAGCAGCGGTTGTGGTAGCAACCTCTTCCGTCGGGACCGGTGCCGCTCCCGCCTCTGTCTCCCCGCCCTCCAGTGCGTTGGAGGGTACAGAGGTGATGGACACCACGGGCCCCGCACCGGTTCCCACCGCCACCGCACCGCCTGACTTGGCTCCCGAGGGGGGGCCAAGTCCAGGGGGCCCGGTCCGTCGGGCACCCCTCGGACATCCGACGACGAGATGGATGTCGGGCCGTTCCTGCCTGCAACGCAGCGCAAGGAACGCGTCCCGACGCCAAAGCCTCCTGACAAGCCAAAAAAGGCGAGAGTCACAGCCCCGAAAGACGACACATAAACAAACACACACACTCCAGTAGCTCTCACACTAAATAATGGGAAGAGAAAACATAATTCAATGGAACTGTAGAGGCCTTCTTAAAAATCTTGACGATGTAAACGAAATACTGCATGCTAATCAGCCAAGTGTGATGTGTCTTCAGGAGACGCATTTGAATTCCAAGCACACAAATTTCTTAAATAGGTACATGGTCTTCAGAAAGGACAGGGATGGCTGCACACACTCTTCGGGCGGTGTAGCCATAATAGCCCGGAAATCCCTAGCATGCCATCCTGTCGCTCTCAACACCGTCCTTGAGGCTGTAGCAATACGCACAATAATTTTTAATAGGTTGATAACGGTATGCTCCATATACATTCTTCCTGATGTCACACTTTTGAGCTCTGACTTCGAGGCGCTGGTCGACCAGCTGCCCGAACCGTACATCCTAACAGGCGACCTTAATGCACACAACTCTCTTTGGGGCTCCTCCAGAACGGATGCCCGAGGTCGCCTGTTAGAGAAGTTTCTTACATCCTCCGGAGCATGCCTTTTCAACAAAAAACAGCCTACATATCATAACTTAGGACACAATACATACTCTCATCTTGACTTGGCTATTGGTTCCGCAGTTCTCTTTCCATGTCTTGAGTGGGGTGTGGGCACGGACCCATATGGTAGTGACCATTTCCCCACTTCATTAACGTATATAGGTATAGGCCCGAGCAGTCCATCTTCCCATAACAGGTTTAATGAATCCAAAGCAAACTGGAGTACATTCACAGAAACATCTAAACTACACCACACAACCATAAAACACCTACACGTGGAGGAAGCCGCCCAACTCGTCACGGCGCACATCCTCGACGCCGCCGAAAAGTCCATTCCCCAGGCCTCCAGTGGGTCCCGCAGCCCAAGGAGGCCCTGGTGGAACGAGGACTGCAGGCGGGCGCGAGAGGCCCAGAACAAGGCGTGGGGTGTCCTTCGCCGGTACCCCACGTCAGATAACATCATTTGTTTTAAACGGGCAAAGGCTTTTGGAAAGCGAGTGCGTCGTGAGGCGAAAAGGGAGAGTTGGCGCACCTTCCTCACTTCCATCAACTCGTACACTGACACACATAAAGTCTGGACACGAATACGAAAACTAAAAGGACAACAGACACACAGCCTGCCCCTGGTTAGTACAACAGGGGACACACTGGAAGACCAGGCTAACACACTTGCACAACACTTCGAACACGTGTCCAGTTCAGCACACTACACAAACACTTTCATGAAACACAAAACATCTGTAGAAAAGAAGTCCCTGCGTGATAACAACAAGTGGCACACTTCTTACAATTCTCCTTTTTCAATTCATGAGCTGAAGGTTGCTCTGAGCACATGTAAGCCTTCAGCTCCAGGTGCAGACAAAATCACATACACCATGATACAACACCCACACCCAGACACTCTTGAAACACTCCTACATCTATACAACAACATATGGCTTTCGGGGCACATTCCTCGCTCTTGGAGGGAGGCTATAGTAGTGGCTTTCCTGAAGGAAGGAAAGGACCCTTCCTCTCCCGCCAGTTATCGCCCCATTGCCCTGACAAGCTGCCTGTGCAAGCTCCTCGAGAAGATGATAAACAGGAGACTCGTGTACTTCTTAGAGTACAACGGTCTTCTCGAGAGCTGCCAGGCGGGCTTTAGGGCGGGGCAATCTACGAATGATCAACTTGTTGCGTTAGAGTCGTATATTAAAGATGCTTTCCTGCATAAGCAGTACTGTATGACAGTATTCTTTGATCTTGAAAAGGCGTACGACACTGCTTGGCGGTACGGCATCCTCAGCGATTTGAAGTCCTTTGGTATGTCGGGTAACATGTGGAACACGCTTGCCAGTTACCTCTCTGAAAGAACGTTTCGCGTGCGAGTTGGAACTGCACTCTCTCGAGTTCATGTGCAGGAAAACGGTGTTCCGCAAGGTGGAGTTTTGAGTTGCACGTTGTTTATTGTAAAAATGAACTCTCTTCGGAAGGCTCTGCCACCAACCATTTCCTGCTCAATCTATGTAGACGACGTGCAATTATCCTTTAAGTCTTGTAACCTGTCTATCTGCGAGCGCCAAGTCCAGCTTGGTGTTAACAAGCTAGCTGGCTGGGCAGATAGCAACGGTTTTAAATTTAATCCAGTGAAGTGTACTTGTGTTTTGTTTTCGAAAAGGCGCGGCATTCGGCCGGATCCAGACATCAAACTCAATGGTGTCTCAATTCCAGTCAGAAATGAACACAAGTTTTTAGGTGTAGTCCTTGACGAAAAGCTCTCGTTCATTCAACACATAAAACAACTTAAACATAAATGCTTAAAGGCCATGAATATACTCAAGGTTCTCTCCCACTCTTCATATGGGGCTGACAAACAACTTCTTTTACGTGTTTTTACCAGCCTGATAGGTTCACGATTAGACTATGGAAGCGTTGTTTATGGGTCAGCAAGTAAGACATCCCTCAAAATGCTGGACCCAGTGCTTCATCTGGGGCTCCGGTTGGCATGTGGCGCCTTCCGGACTAGCCCGGTCGAAAGCCTCTATGTGGAGTGTAATAAGTGGAACCTACAACGTCAACGAGCATACACAGATCTTCTTTTTGCTTTTAAAATTTCATCTATGTAAAATTTCATCTATGCCACACCATCCTTTTAAATCGGCTTTTTATGATACGTCTCAGACTGCACTACTCCTAAACCGACCATCGTTCTCTGCGCCCTTCTCTTACAGAGTTAGAGAGGAAGCGTCAGAGCTTTCTGTCTCCTTTTTAGACACCATACAAAGTTCTCAAACAGATTTTATAGCACCATGGCATCTCCGCCCTGTATCATGCGACACATCCTTCACACATGTAGATAAAAACCGAGCTCCCACATGTGCAATTCTGCAGCACTTCTTGTATTTGCAGCAGAAGTATCAATTTTCTGAATTTTATACGGACGCCTCTAAAACTGCCACCTCTGTGTCCTGCGCGGCGCATGGGCCCGGCCTTAATGTCACTAGAACTCTTAACAGTAATACCAGTATCTTTACGGCAGAGGCTAATGGTGTACTTCTTGTTGTTAATCATATCCTTCAAAGTCACATCCCACAATCCATTATATATACAGACTCCCTCAGTGTCATGCGGGCGTTGTCGTCATCAACGTCTTCAAAAAATCACGTGGTAAATCTAATAGTCAAGGGTATTATGTCGGTGTATGTACGCAAATTTGAACTGGTTCTTTGCTGGGTCCCTGGCCACAGTGGTATAGCTGGGAACGAAGCAGCGGACCGAATGGCTGCTGCTGCTACACTCTCGAATACAGTAGACATAACCACATTACCCTACACCGACGTGAAACCACACATCAGACAACAACTTCGCAAAACATGGCAAACACACTGGAGTGAACAAACAGACAACAAGTTACACGTAATAAAACCACACTTGGGACCATACACCACCGACACACGCAATAGATACACTGAAGTCGCCTTGGCCAGATTACGGATAGGGCATACTCATGCAACACACTCGCACCTTCTCACTGGGTCTCCAAGACCTCTGTGCAGTAGGTGCGGAGAGGCCCTATCCGTGATGCACATCCTCATACAATGTAAGGCACTCGACACTACACGACGCAAACACTTCCCTCAACTACACACACGACATATTCCACCACACCCGTCACTCTTCTTAGGAGACGAAGCCCTGTTCTCAATCAAACGCGTTTTCGAGTTTCTCACCGACGTAAAATTTTTACATCTCATTTCTTATCATGCTTGTTGGCAACCTGGCCCTTTACACCAGTCATCTTCATTACGTTGTGTTTTACTTTGTTTATTTTTACTAAAGTGTTCTTTTACTTCCATGTCACTTTCATGTAATCACTTTTGTTTGGCGCTCTTTGCCCTTAGTCGGCCTTGCGCCATTAAACTCTAAACATCATCATCATCTTGTGCTGTCGATATCCTGGCGCGGGCAACCTGTCGGGCCAAATCAGCGTGCGCTACCGCGTCTCGTGTATATTCGGTTATCAACGTCCCGGAGTTAGGCAACATGGTGTCCAATGGCAAGGCAGGGTCGCACCCAAAAATGAGAAAGAAAGGAGAGTAGCCAGCAGTGTCGAGGCGAGAAGAATTACTAGCAAAAGTAAAGTAGGGTAGTGGTACGTCCCAGTCACGGTTGTAGGGGGACACGTACAGGGCCAGCATATCCTTGAGCGTCTTGTTGAAGCGTTCGGTAAGTCCGTTTGTCTGTGGGTGATAGGCGGTGGTGAGGTTGTGCTTGGGACGGCAGGAACAAAGGAGGTCATCAATAACTTGAGACAAGAAGTAGCGCCCACGGTCCGTAAGCAGTTGATGAGGAGCCACGTGGTGCAAGATTACATCATGTAGGAGGAAGTCGACTACGTCTGTGGCACAGCTGGTGGGGAGGGCACGTGTGATAGCGTAACGCATTGCATAATCGGTGGCGACAGCAATCCACATGTTTCCCGACCGGGACAAGGGGAAAAGGCCAAGAAGGTCCAAACCCACACGGAAGAATGGTTCTGCCGGGACATCGATTGCTTGAAAGGGGGCGGCTGGTAGCAAACGAGGCGTTTTTCGGCGCTGGCAGAGGTTACAAGTCGTGACGTATCGTCTCGCGGACCGGTAGAGGCCCGGCCAGTAAAAGCGCTGACGCATGCGGTCGTAAGTCCGAGCCCCACCAAGGTGACCAGCTGTAGGTGCGTCGTGAAGTTCATGGAGGACGTCAGAGGGGAGATGCAGAGGCGGAGCAAGTAGCTCGTCAGGCCCGTCCTCGCGAAAATTTCGGCGGAACAAGACGCCATCACGAAGCATAAATCCACGAGTAGAAGGGTCGGCCGGCTCGGAGCTAAAACGTTCAATGATGTTGCAAAGCGCCGGATCACGAGGCTGATGGTCAGCAATGTTGAGCAAGTCCGACAGAGCGAATACACCGGGGTCGTCGTCACTGTCTCGGGGGTCAGGGGGGTCAACAGGGTAACGAGACAGGCAGTCCGCGTCCCTGTGCATGCGACCAGACTTGTAGATGACCGAATAGTCGTATTGCTGTAGCCGTAATTCCCAACGACCAATTAGTCCGGTTTGGTCCTTCAGAGTGGAAAGCCAGCATAACGCACGGTGATCTGTAACTACAGGGAGTGTTTTGCCGTACAAGTACGGACGGAACTTGCTTACAGCCCATACAAGTGCGAGGCATTCACGCTCAGTGGTAAAATACTCATGTTCGGCAGGGCTCAAAAGGCGACTGGCATATGCTATTACTCTGGTGCGACCGGCCTGTTGCTGGACCAATGCAGCTCCTATGCCATGCCCACTTGCATCAGTATGAACTTCTGTCGGAGCCGTATCATCGAAATGGGCCAAAATCGGACAATGGGTCAGACTGTCAATGAGGGAGGAAAAAGCCGTAGTTTGCGCGGAGCCCCACAAAAACGAGGTATCGGTCTTGAGAAGATCCGTGAGCGGGCGGGCAATGTCAGCGAAGTTCTCGAGGAAGCAGCGGAAGTAAGACCATAGGCCAACAAAGCTGCGAACGTCCTTCACAGATCGAGGGACAGGAAACTCTTTGACGGCGCGCACCTTGTCACGGTCAGGTCGCACACCATCAGCGTCAACTACATGTCCCAGGTTCTTAAGTTGTTAGCCGCTGAAATGGCATTTGGACGCGTTGAGCTGGAGGCTGGCACGGCGGAACACCGCAAGGTCGTCGGAAAGACGTTGGACGTGTGTCTCGAATGTTGGGGCAAATAGCATGACGTCATCCAAGTAGCAGATACACGTCGACCACTTGAAACCGAGCAAAAGCGAGTCGATCATCCTTTAGAATGTCGCAGGCGCATTACAAAGACAAAACGGCATGACCTTAAATTGGTACAAGCCGTCCGGCCTCACAAAAGTGGTCTTTTCGCGGTCCATGGCGTCAACAGCAATCTGCCAATAGCCAGATAACAGGTCGATTGAGGAGAAATAGGACGCACCCTTAACGCAATCGAGGGCATAATCTATACGAGGGAGCGGGTAAACGTCCTTCTTAGTGATTTTATTCAAATGCCGGTAGTCAATGCAGAAGCGCCCCGAACCATCTTTCTTTTGAACCAAGACGACTTGTGAGGCCCACGGACTTGAAGAAGGTTCAATGACGTCCTTGTTCAGCATATTCTCTACCTCGTTTTGGATGATTGCTCGTTCCATATGAGACACCTGATATGGTCGCTGGTGTATAGGGCCCGCATCGCCGGTGTTGATGCAATGCGTTACCTCCGAAGTCTGAGCTAATGGACGGTCGTCCAAATCAAAGATGACCCGGTAGGATGCCAGTAGCTCGTGCAGTTGGCGAGCTTGTGAAGCGGAAAGGTCCTACGACATCATCTTTGTTAAGTCATCGGAGGCCGGCGGATGATCTTTCGGATCGTCGGGAGCACTTGGAGAGACATCAGTGGACACAGAAGAGAGCTGGAATCCATCGAGGGGACAAGCAGTGGCCAGTGACATTCTCTGTAGAAGGCCTTGGTAGGAAGAACCAATATTCAAGAACGGCAAGCTTATTTAATTTTGGGTGACCGTGACGACTGTATGAGGAAGCGCCACATTATGTCGAAAAAGAACATCAGTCACAGAGGAAACAATGTACTCGCCTTCCGGGACAGGTGGGCACGAGGACAAAAGGACGTAGGTTAGGGCTTTTGTAGCTAATCGGAGGTGTTCGGCAGAGCATAGACGGTGACAAGGTTCAGTGTCGGCAAAATGACCAATGGGCAGGTCAAGGCGAAGGATACCGGAAGCGCAGTCGATGAGGGCGGCGTTATCAGTAAGGAAGTCAAGTCCAAGAATAATGCCAAGAGGGCATGCGTCCAGGACGGTGAATTGGACTGAAATTTTGTGTCCTGCGATGCCAACTTGAGCTGTGCAGAGACCTGCTACGGTGGGTGTCCGGCCGTGGGCGACTCGTACAACGTTAGAGGGAGCAGGCGTCATAACATTGTGCAGGCGGCGGCGAAGGTGCGAGCTCATGACTGAAATGTTCGCACCTGTGTCTATTAGGGCATCCGATGAATACCGTCAACATCAATTTCCAAGAGATGGTGTTTCGGCGTATTAGTGAAGTGAGGATTTTCTGGGCAGGTCGGAAATGCAGCATCACCTCCGGGAGCTGCATGAGCTAGTTTCCCGCGGAGGTAGCGGCGTAAGAAGCAGGCCGGGAAGGGCGGCGGGGTTGGGGCGCACGAGACTGGCGACATTGTTGGGATGGGGAGCGGCCAAAACGGGGGCTTAGAGGACTGCCGGAAACGTCAGGTTGCTGGTAACCAGGCATGAATTGGTGGGTTCTGTTGCTGGAATAACTCGCATCAGGCAACCTTGTCTGCGGTTGCGACGACCAGCGGTAAGGGCAGTAGCGAGACACATGCCCAACGCGCGAACAATTAATGTAAATTGGCCGGTTGTCACCGGTGCGCCATTCCGCAGGGCTGCGGCGGCGGTAACGGGGTGTGGCATCGTAACGGTTGGGCACTCCGCTTCGTGAAAAGGGAGTGGAGGAGCTTGCGGGCGTGTGCGAGAACGTCAGTGCACACACAGGATGAATGCCCAGGTTGGCAACTACTTCACGCACGACTGCATGGATGAGTGCTACAGTCGGGGCATTTCGGGCATAGCCGTATTGAGGCGCGATAGCCAGAGCCATGGCCTCTATTTCACGGCGGACTATCGTGGTCAAAGGGTCGCTATGAGACGGCAGGTCATCTGTCGGCGGTGGGCTGGATGACGTTGCCGCATCCGCACACGACGATGTTGCCGCGGTGTGAGCGAGGCGGATGAACAAGTGCGCTTTGCGACGGCACTTCACTTCTTCAAACCGGCGGCATTCCTTCAAGACGCACTCAACCGTCGTGCACTATTTGCAAATCAGCAAATTAAACGAACCGTCCGCAATGCCCTGAAGGATGTGCCCAACCTTGTCGGATTCCGGCATGCTAGGGTCTACTTTTGAGCAGAGCGCCAAACATCTAGAATGTAAGCCGCGTACGACTCGATGAATGAGTGGACGCGAGAATAGAGCTCTTTCTTTGCGGCAAGCTGTCGTGCCACGGAGTTACCGAACAAATCGCGCAGTTCTTCTTTGCATTGATCCCAGCTGGTCGGCCTGGCGTCGTTGGTTTGGAACCACACCAGAGCGGGTTTTTTTCAGATGTAAGGATAAATTGGCCAACATGATAGTGTCATCCTACCGGTTGTGGGTACTGACGCTCGTACATGCTGAGCCATTGGTCAATGTCCACATCGGCAGGGGCAGACAAAAAGCCGGGGTAGCGAGGTGGGGAGACAATGCCTATCGGGTTGGTGGATGGAGGCTCACGGGTTGGTGGCATCTTTCGGCGTTGGGTGTGACGTCCTCGCCGAAGCTCCGTGTTGTGCCAAGACTGGCGTGCGCGGGGTACGGAACTTGCACCTCCACCACAAGATGTGACGTGGCAATGAAAGCACTGTTCGTTATAAAATGTATTGACAGGCAAATACAACCCGGTAGCTAAGGCAGGTCCAATGTCCAAGGAACAGCGCGCACGTCCGCAAGGCTCTCAGCCTCGTCGTCTCTTTTTTCAAGCAATGTACCAGCTTGGCAGTGGCGCATATCCCTGGAGGAGAGGTTGGTCATTACTGAACACCTGGATAATCTTCGCTCCTTCATTCAAGTTCTTACCTTTGCCACGGTGCAAGAGCCCGTGTCAATATTCTTGTTCTTTTCTGTTCGTTTTACTATAATTTGTGATTCGTGAGTGTGATAAGTATTGTACAAGCTAGTTACTCACGTCATATAAAATTTCCATAATTTCGTAAGCCAAAACTGCATTCATGTTCCAAGTATAACATTGTGTAATTGACCCTCGTCATTTTAATGTGATGCTCTTTCTTAGATGTGTACATATCCTTCCTTTCTAAGGCGATATGATATGGCGTTAAATATCTGTGGCGATGTGTGGGTCAACGTGGTACTGTGTGCCCTTACCAGCGATCTAGGTATTACGGTGACGTGGACATGTTGGATCCGTGTTGTGTTCCGTGTAAAGGGTTCAGAGATCACTTCCCTCGCCAGCATTGTCTCCGTTCATTAGGCGGCGTCTTCGACGACGTAGTTGACGACACGACTAAACGCGTCAATGACACGACATTGACACGACTAAACGCGTCAATGTTTCTTTTATGGCGTGTTCCGCCAGGTTGTTACCCAAATTCACAGCGAGGAGACATAGACCAGCAATCTGGAATAGTGTGTTCTTTCAAAAGATAACCACTTGCGCGATTAGTGCATTAATAATTTTTCCGAAAGTGAAACGTCTTGGTTTGGAAAAAGAACGGTATTTACGTCCCATAACACGCGCAACGTGTCCCATATCGGCCATTGTTCCCCATCGTCATCTTCTACTCAATTCGCAGCTCACTTCTTTGTCCTCGCTGTCATAAAGTTTCAAAAGATATAAAGTTTTATATACCAAACATTCAGTGATTAACCCGATAGTATGAGGCAACGATAAACAAGAATCGACTTTTCCTGTGTGTAGCTGAGCATGACGATACTGCTTTGCTCAGTGATAGTAAAGGGTAATTCTTCCATACAAGCATGCCGAGATGATTGGTCAGCTATTACGTTTGCGCTGGCAGCTTTTGCAAAATTGAGTGCCACAATTTCAATGGAGCTGTTTATTGTTTCGAAAGCTTCCTTTTCGCACTCCGGTTTTGCTTCTTTTCGTAAAGTATTAAACGGTTGTGGTTCCATGGCTAGCTGAAGCTGTGTTTGCTTCACAATACTCCCTGAAAAATGTTTCAAAGGTTGTAATATAGGAGAAACGGTGGTGGCGCATCATCATCTGCTTGCGGCGTCACTATCCTCAACATGAACGGTTGCCTACCATCATCATCAGTGGTTCTGGTACTGGCGCGTCAGCAGTGCCAGGCGAGAGAAGATCGAGCACGACTGTGCAGCTAGACGGTAGCTCTTCTTCGACGCTCTCCAGTTTTGGCCGGGCTTACGCACACTTAATAAATGTAGGAAGCCACCGCTCACCGAGTACACGGCCCCTTTACTGTAAATAGTGACCCGGCGTTCCGCTTCTGTCAACCGGCCAGCGGCACACAGAGATGGCGACGTGGGGGGAACCGCCAATCTTGGTGTTTGAGGCACGCAACCTCACAGGCTAGTTTTTCAAGCTTGAGGCCACCTTCTCGCTGAACTACGTCACCATTCAGCCGCTCAAGCACTCCATACTATGGGAGACGCTTCCTGCTGAGCTCCGTTGTGCCCTCGCTGCACCACCGCCCAGCGAAATGGCCTACGATGACCTTCGCGCAGCCGTGCTTGTGCACTACGGTTACGGAGACCACCCGCCGCCCCCTGCAGTACATGAGGTACCCACATGGCTTGCACACACTACGCTGCCACTCATGGTATCATCTGTGTCACCCAGCACGGTGACGTCCTATCGTACCGACACCGACACCGTGGTCCTCACCTACAGCGCCCCTTCAGCGACAAAACGTGCACCTTATCGCGGCCGCTCACCAACAACAGTCTGCCTCGTACGCTACTACCCTATTCCGAGAAGGCGCAGCTCTACCGACGAGAATCGCACTCGACGTCATGGCAGACGCTTACCGGCCACAACAGTCCGCCCTTCCCACTTATTCTACGGCACGCGACAGTACCAGTGAGTCTTGCTTCTCCTCGTGCGACGTCGAGACAGAGGCAGTCTGAACAGCGCCACCTACAGAAGTCCGGACTCCACAGCAAGGGCCTGCCAAGCAAGATACGTCCTATGCGATATCGCGTACTCAACGCTGCGAAAGTCGTGTTGCTTACACGCTGCTGAAGGCATCACATGCCAGTTACTGTGACCCTGTCGCTCCATCAACGACGTCATTGGTACCCATCTTGTCCCAACGTCAGCGCCCGTCCTCAGCTAACCCGGAGGCATCGTGGACACGGTAATCTCGACTGAATCGATTGTAGCATGGAGTGATGCAAGTGCCAGTGGTTGCCACACCGAGCCGTCTGAATATCTAAACCCGTGGGAACAAGACGTCATGTCCGACGACTCGGGCTTGCACTGGATGGATATCTTTGCTCTCCAGAGCCGACATCACAGGCGACTTCGTAGGCAACACCAGAAGCCCTCCTCGGCCGGGCGTCTTGCCACGTGGGAACTCTGAAGCCATTCAACAACGATCCGTAAGCACCACTGTCGTCACTCTGCACAGCGCACACGCTAGACTACCCTTTCGTTTCTTAGCCACCGTCGGGCTCACAAGCGACTCGCGCGAGACTGGTGCCATCGACATGCGCCCGAACGCAGTCCCAGCGACAATCTGCGCGTGCTCGACGGCTGGGCTGTCGCTGCTTCTGCGGCATTAAAAAGCTGAGACGCATACCCCCGTACAACTCCCAACTTGCACGGCGGACCCAACAGCCTTGGTTCATCTTACCTTGGACCAAACGAAGCCCCATTTTCACCACACCTAAGCTCTTGCCAAGCACCCAGCCTCTGCCTCCACAGAGCTGCAAGAAACCGGACGCTCTCACGGAACCGACCACGACAGCCTAAGTACCTCGAACTTCGAAATATCTCGCTAATGGCTCCTTCTGCACATGTTGTACATAGTTTGTTTTCATGCATTGTTCTGGATATTTTTTACTTCGTCGCGCTTCACGCTAGAGGGGGAGCTCTGTAGTGGCGCATCATCATCATCTGCTTGCGGCACCACTATCCTCATCATGAACGGTTGTCTACCATCATCATCAGCGGTCCTGGTACTGGCGAGTCAGTAGTGCCACGCGAGAGCGAGCGAGCGAAGCAACTTTATTAAAAATGCCTGCAGAACGATTAGCCCTCCTGTGTAAGGAAGGCGTCACCGTGACGCGGCCATGACGTCTTCCCGGCTGTTGGCGCCTCTACTCCGGCCGCGGCCTCACTACTCCCTTTGGTCGACTGCGCCTGCCCCTGTTTTGGGGTGGCAGCCTCCCTCCGGTTTCGCTCGGTCGTTGCCTTTCGAGGGCCGCCGAGATCTGCTGGACGGCCTGGGCTTGGACTTCTTGATCGTAGCAACGCATTGCGGCCTCGAGCCGCGGCGGGATCGTTGTCATCGTTGTAGCTTGCTGCGGGTTCTTGGCACAGTCCCAAAGGATGTGAGCCGCAGTGGCTCTCTCCTTTAGGCACACACAACAAAGGTCACTTACATAAACACTCGGACATATGTGCTTCAGCAGAACCGGGGTGAGTAACGACCCTGTCTGTAGTTGTCGATATATTACTGCTTCCTCACGGGTCAAGCCCGGATGAGGTGGTGGCATAGTCCTTCTATCTAGTCTCTACCACTTCACGATTTCATTGTAAAATGTCATCCTGTCCTTGGTTTCCCACCACCACGTCGGGTCGACCGCAGTAGCAGCGGCACGGTTGGTTAGTCCTCGCGCCGCCGCGTTCGCCGTCTCGTTGTGGTTTGCGTTGCCGCGATCCGAGACATCACTGCCCATGTGCGCCGGAAACCACTTAATCACAACACACCTACTTTCACTCGCGAGATCGACCGCACACAACACACGTGCGGCTTCACCACACACACTTCCTCTGGCGTAGTTTTTCACTGCCGTCCTAGAATCACAGAGCACAGTCGTGCACGCGGGGTCGGCGATGGCTAGGGCAATGGCCACTTCCTCTGCTCGATGCGCTGCTCGAGTCCGCACACTCGCCGCCGTCCGTGTAGCACCGGTCGCTGCCCCTACAACTGCTGCGGCGAATGCTCTTCTGCCGTCTGGATACTCTGCCGCATCTACAAACACAGAACCCCTGTCTTTGGCATGGAGATCGATGAGCGCCTTGGCCCTCGCCGCCCGCCGCTCCTTGTTGAACTCGGGGTTCATATTTCTTGGCACAGGACATACCCGCAACCGTCTGCTAACTGCTTCTGGTACATGCACGTCTGTATTCTCGGGTCCCCCTTCCTTTGGCTCCAGGCCTAGGTCACGCAGCACTTGTCTACCCGTTCTTGTTTCCGATAGCCGCACGAGCTGGGCGGTCCTCTGCGCCTCGGCGATTTCTTCCAACGTGTTATGCACTCCCAGGGCCAGAAACTTTGCGGTGCTTGTGCAGTCTAGAAGTCCGAGTGCTGCCTTGTACGCTTTACGTATGAGCGCGTTGATCTTCGTACGCTCGCATTGCCTCCAGTTGTGGAAAGCAGCAACGTACGTAATGTGGCTTATAGCGAAGGATTGCACTAGCCGGGTGAGGCTTTCTTCCTTCATGCCTGCTTTTCTGTTTGACACCCTCTTTATGAGGCGAATTGCCATGGTGACTTTGGCCGCGAGACGGTTCACCGTCTCGCCGTTCACTCGTTTGCGCTCAATCAGCATACCCAGCACTCGGATCTTCGCTACCTCCGGGATCGTGTGACCGCCGCTCGTCCTGATCTTGATTTTCTCTTGCTCTGTCGCAGGATCGTTGCCTTTCGCCTTCCTAGCTGCCCCTTTCGGTGGAATCACCAGCAGATCGGACTTGCTTGGAGAGCAGACGAGCCCGGACCCTCCCAGCTGCTCCTCGATAGCATCAACCGCCTCTTGCAATGCACCCTCGATGTGTCCGTCGCTTCCACCTGGGACCCATAGCGTTATGTCATCGGCATAGATGGTGTGTCGGACCCCCGCGACTCGCGAGAGCCGCTCGGCCACCCCAATCATTACAAGGTTGAAAAGTAATGGCGAGATGACCGAGCCCTGGGGGGTCCCGACACTGCCGAGCTTCTTCTCTTTGAGCCGCAGGTCCCCGGCGTTGATCTCCGTGGTCCGCCCCGTCAAGAAATCCTTGATGTACGCATAGGTTCTGTTGCCCATGTTTAGCCGCGACACCTGGGCCAGGATTGCAGAGTGCCTCACTTTGTCGAAAGCACTCTGCAGGTCTAAACCCAAGATGGCTCTGTTGTCTTGCGTGTTGGTAGTGTCATCTAGGATTTCATTTTTTAGTTGTATCATGGCGTCCTGAGTTCCGAGCTTGTTTCGGAAACCGATGACGGTGTTTGGATAGAGCCCCGAATCTTCCAGGTACCTCTGCCACCTGTTCATGAGAACATGCTCCAACGCTTTGCCCACACAGGATGTAAGCGAGATCGGCCGGAGGTTCTCAATGTTAGGTGGCTTGCCCGGTTTGGGAATCAAGATGGTCTTGGCAGCTTTCCATTGCCGGGGCAGTGACCCGGCTCGCCAGCATTTGTTGAAGTATGCCGTGAGGTTCTCGATGACCGCTTCATTAAGATTTTTCAGCGCTCTATTTGTAACCCGGTCGGGACCAGCGGCGGATTTGCTGTTGAGATCGTGCAGAGCAACCCTCACTTCCCATACTTCAATGTCTCGATCTAGCCACTCGTTTGCTTCGCCTTGGTAGTCCGGGTGCGTCTCTGTGGGAGTGACCGGCAGGTACTTATCGTCAAGGCGTTTCTTCACCCCATCTTCCCCGTGCTCGGTCAGTGCCCTGTGGACGATCTTGGCGACGTTGTTGTGCTGGTGCGTCTTGGTCGAGGTCTCATCCAAAAGATGTCTCAGCATACTCCACGTCTTGCCGCAGTGCATCTGGCCGTCCGCCGCGTTACAAGCCTCATTCCACTGCTGAGTGCAAAGCACTCTGCTGTGGGACTCGATCTCTCCGTTGAGTTCGGCGACCTTCTTGCGTAGCTTTCTGTTTGTCCGCTGCGTCTTCCATCTCGTCAGGATGGACTGCTTGGCTGCGATGAGGTGAGCCAGGCGGCTGTCGACCCTTTCGATACGCTCGTCCGTCTCGACTTCCTTGGTGGCCTCTTCTGCCTTCTTTACAATCTGGGTGGACCACTCCTCAATGTCTGTAATTTCGGTCTTCTCCTCGGGTAACAACCTCCGAAAGGCTTCCCAATCCGTAAGTCGATGTTTCCGAAAGCTTCTGCCGACTTCTTCGTCGCCACCGAGCGGGACAGTGACCTCCACAATGTAGTGGTCACTGCCCAACTCGTGCCCCGTGTTTCGCCATCCAAAGTCCCCCGTACCGCTGCCGTTACCCCTGACGAAAGTGAGATCGGGTGTTGTGTCTCGGGTGATCGAGTTGCCGATTCTGGTAGGGTATTCTGGGTCGGTTATTAGATTTAGACCCAAGTCAGTAGCATCTTGCATTAAGTCCCTGCCCTTTGCCAAAGTTTTGTGGTAACCCCAGGCTTGATTGCGCGCGTTGAAGTCCCCGCAGATTACCAGCCTGCTGTCGGGCCCCGCGACGTTGCATGCCTTGTGTAACAGTGCTTTGAATTTCTGCTTTCCGTGTGACGGGCTACTGTACAAGTTTACCAGAAAAGTGCTTTCCTTCTTCTTTTTCCCCGTAAGCACTTCTACCATGGTGTGCTCAATTGTGCTCTTGCCCAACAACTCGTGCTCGACGTACGTGAGGTTTTTCCTCACCAAGGTACAAACTCCTCTGCCACTACTGCCAGCCACCGCCCGGAGGCTTGGCGGGCTAGCGTGGGAGCGGTAACCGGAGAGCCTGACCTCTTCAATACGGGTCTCTTGCAACATGATGATATCTGGCTTTCTTGATACTTGTTGTAAGTGTTGTTGGAGTACAGGCTTCTTCCCAGCAAAACCGTTGCAGTTCCAATGCCAGACGAGGAGGCCTTTCACTGCTGTTGTGGTTGCGGTGGTTGATGTCCTATCCGTGTTTGCTGAAAGTTAGCCATTTGCGTCGCCAAATTCTGCACTGTCGTAGCCAATTGCTGGCATGTCTGTTCAATTGCTATGAAACGGTCGGTGATTGTTCTGGTGAATGTCGTGCGAATGTACTCTTCAATGCGGTCGAGCCTATCTTCAAGGTTGTCGACCCTATCGCTGAGTCTACGCTCTTTAAGATTTTCAATTGCCCTTCTCTTGGGTGCCGGAGCCGCCTCTGCCCCGCTCGCTTCCCTCGGGTTCACCTCTACTTCTGGTTCATCCTCGGTCATTGCCATTTGCTGTGGTGGTGGCGATAACTGCTGCTGCTGCTGTGCCTGCAGTCGCTGTAACTGTGCCGCCATCATTCTCTTGAGCTCGGCCATTTCCTTATTTATCTTATTGACTGTAGTCTCTAGTTCAGTGTTCTTCTTCCGCAACGCCTCGTTTGCGTCTCTAAGCGCTTTCATCGCCCCACTTTCACCTTCAAATTTCGTTCTACCACTTTGCAATGGCAATGCCTGCTGCTGCTGTCGTTGCTGCTGCTCCCTCTTGGCTATCCCGGACTTTGCCGCGTCTGCCCAGCCGACTCTGTCTTTGGATTGCGATTGGCGACGGCGGCTCGTGCTTCGGTTTCGGTGTCTGCTTTCGCTTTTGTCCCTGACCGATCGTGACTCACGACGACCAGCTGTGCTGCTCTCTCCTGCTGACGTCAGCAACGGTGGAAACTCTCCGGGCGCCAGTTGTTGCTTTACGCACTGCTCCGCAATCTTGCGCTCCCACTGCCTTCTGGTAACTACGTAGGGAGCCTTGTATCTATTTTTGCATTCTCTGCTGCCCGTTGGGTGTTGTTCCCCGCAAAGCTTGCATTTCGGGTTACACTCGTGCTCGTGGCCCTTAGCAGGGTTGTTGGCCCCACAGTCGAAACACACTTTCACATCAGGGTTAGGGCAAACGTCTTTTCTGTGGCCTACTTTGCCGCACTGTTTGCAGACATCGAAATGTTTGCGATACAGACTACACCTTGTTAATACAGGGCCGTAACATACATAATTTGGAACCTTTTCGCCCTCAAAGACCACAATTACGGTAGTCGTGTTGCCAATTCGTTGCGCTCCTCTTGCTAACGGATTTCTTGAGTTAACGACATTGCGGTCAATCTCCGCCGGAGTATCTTCGGGAGGAATGCCTCGAATGATCCCCTTTACCGTACCATATGGTGTGGTTTGGTATGCGCCCACCTCGTGTATCTTGTCCCCGATACGGATTGCCTGGATCTTGGCATAGGACAAAGCCCGCCCCTCATCAGGGGTACTCACAACCATGATGTTCTGGTGTAGGTTAGAGCAGAAGGTATCCGCCGCACCGTCTTCTCTCGAAACCCTCGCCGCCGCCATGATGGCCGATGCAACGATCGCAGTCTGCGTTCTTGCAATGTTTAGGCCTCCCCGCGGCCTCACGATCACTTTGATGTCCTCTCTCGGCAGCACGTCTGGCATTCTCGCTGCCCTCGTTGTCGATGCGATCACTTTTCTGGCGAAGTGGTACCTTGTTTTAGGCCTAGACTGGTGGGTAATGACGGAGGCGCCCTCACCTCCGGCCGGGGCTCTGATACGCCGGCCCACGTGCGACCAACCGGAACTCTCATTAAAATCTTCCGAGGAAATTTCCTCACCTGGAACCTCAATGCACATCGGTCCGCCGCTGTTGCTGGGGCCTGGGGTCGTTAACTCCTCCGGAGACGTGGTCGTCTCCATGTCGGAAGCCATGATGCCGTACTTTTTCACCACGCCAGGGTTAGGCCCAAACGGCCTAGCGGGCCGAAGTCCTCGGCCGTTGTCCTCAGCAGGTCGGGTAGGCTTAGCGGCAGGCCGCCACCACCACGAATACGAAGTCCGCGTAAATCACCATAAATCGTACGGTTTGCTCGAAACTGGTACCGGTTGACGCCATCGTACTTTCACGCGCACATCGGTACCACTTATAGCGTGGTAACTGCGAAAATTGACAGAAAAGACGGAGACGGAACAGACTCCAGCGCTCTTCTTGTTCTTCTTCTTCTTCCCCCACGCGAGAGAAGATTGAACCCGAATGTGCAGCTGGGCGGTAGCTCTTCTTCGCCGCTCTCCAGTTCCGGCTGGGCTTACGCACACTCAATAAATATAGGAAGCCAACACTCGCCGTGTTCATAGCCCCTTTCCTACAAAACAAAAGCATTGTCGATTTCTGCTCAACTTTTTTTTGTTTCAAATTATGGCCCCCTGTTAGCGCTGCCCCTTTCGTAAGTCTCTTCGAGGTGTGAGAGAGGACCGCCGCATGCAGTCACAAACATTTACGAATGTCCACCCAGGCAGCACAGAAAGTGTGTCCCAAGACCGGCCCGTCTATGGCTGCTTACTGGCATGTCCGGCCAACATCCATTTTCTGGCAACCACTGGTCATACGATGAACGGCCAACATTCGGAAACCAGCGCTTCGGTATTTCTCCGGCCGCCCGTGTCCAGACGCACAACGGCAGGTAACCGGCTGCCAGACATTCAGTTCACTTTCGGCTGCCGATGTTGAGAAAGAGAACGGCCGAAGTACGGCTTTAGGACATCCGTTTTTCTTTCGGAAAGCGGTGTTCAGCCGAAGCACGGCAAGCGACCGGCCACAGAATATCCGTGTTCTTGCGGCATTTGGTGTTCGAAAGGAGACCGGCCGGAGCGCGGCTGCCGCGCATTCGTTCTTTTAACGGTGAACCGCGCGTCTGGCGGCAGAATATTCGTTTTCTTCGGGCAACCGGTGTTATAAAGGAGACTGGCCGACGTACAGCCACAGAATGTACGTTTGTAATTCGGTCAGCGGTCCTCAGCGGAATTACGGCAAGCTAACGGCCGCAGAATTTTTGGCAACTGGTGTATAAGAGGAGACCAGCCTACGTAAGGTCTTAGGTTTTACGTGATTTTTTCGGAATGCGATGTACAGCCAAACAAGGGCACGCGTCTGGGCGCCGAGAATTTATGCACAGACGTGTTTGGAAGGAGACCGGCTGGTGTAGGACCGGTTTTTATCTGGGTGAAGAAAAAGCCGTTAGTGAGCTGAACGACGCAGACGCGTTTAGAATTCGCTCGGTGTTTTTGCGTTTTAAATGAACCCTCTTCGTTTGTCAAGCAGTAATGAGTGTTCTAGGTGAACGAGCAAGGTGCAAGGACTCACTGGACATAACCAGCGAACTTTTTGGCAATCGGAATGCCATTTATTGCCACAAGAAGACTGTGCCACACCGACGGGTGAGCTAAGCCTCGCTAGTCATAGCCGCTCCCACGCCTCGCCCGCCGGCTACGTCGACGCATCAGCTCGAGGCTATTCGCCCCCTCAAGAAATGGAGACCATTGGAGACCGACCCGGCAGAGATGTCTGACCCGACAGGGTGGTGGTTCACCAAAATAAGCGGCTTTATAGGGCGCCGAGCAAGCGGCCGCCACGCAGGAGCTCAACCGGCGCCATGTCGAGCTAGGACTCCCCACCAAATAAAGGCAAGGGTGCGCAAAAACGCAAGTTTGCGGCTATTCTTCTTACAATAATACTGCGATAAACAACGTTGTACTATTTTGTTGGTGATAAACGTAGAAGAGGCTAAGCTCGTGCTTTGGTAGGCTGAACTTCGTGCCCTGCACTGTTACTTCATGGGATTTTATGACTGCCTATTTAGAAACAAGTTTTATATTAAATTTCCCATAACAACAGAGCCTTGTGAATGACATAGACTGTATTTTAATTTAGTTGCGTTGTTTGAAGGTGACCTTAGCTACACTTGGGATATGACTGATTTGGTTTAACATAAACGCCAGCATCTTAGCAAGCACGGATTTCGTCAGGTTTTTCTTTCTCAACGCAGCTTGTTGAGTTCACGCACGATTTGGCTCTAGCAATAGATAAGCTTAGAGTAGTTGACTGTATTTTCTTATACAGCAAAAAAGCATTTGATGGTGTTTCATATCACCTTCTTGTTAGTACATTGCGGGCTATAAACTGAATGAATCGGTTATTGCATGGATAGTCGAGTATATCTCTCTACGACAGCAGTCGGTCGCTCTCAATGGTTGCTCGTCCGGATATGTTCCCGAGACCTCAGGAATTCCTCAAGCCTCAGTTGTGGGCCATCTTTTGTTTCTGTTATATATAAATGTTATTACTATTGGCCTCAAATTATTGTTCAAAATGTTCGCGGATGACTGTGCAGTTTACAGGGCTATAGCGAATGAACGTGATTCCAAATACCTTAAGCAAGATTCTAATTTAATAACATTCTGGTGTGCTGATTCAGAAAAGTTGAATGTTAAAAGGTGTGTTAACGTCACCTTTACAAGAAAACCTTCATTGCAATAGACCTTATGCGAAATTGCTTGGTGATCTAGCAACACTGATGTAAACGAGACCGTCGGCCATATTGGTACGGGCGCCGATCGGGAAGTCTCGTATTGTTTACTGTGGAAGAGTAGGTGACGGTAACGCGGTATGGCTCAAACTGGACGGCGTTTTCTGGCTCCCGACCGTGGATTGTGGACGAAGGACTTGTCTGCGCTGCCGGCTGTATCTGAAGACTCATACCACTCGGGATGCCGCGCCAAAGACCCATCCGAGCGGCAGCGGAGCAGGGCATGCCGCCTAGCCACCGAGGCGCATTGCTCGCCTTCATCGGTGCGGGCAAACACGTGCGACTAGCAGTAAGTAAATCCTTCTTTGTTTTTTACTTGACGCGAGTTAACCGGTATGAGCATTTGTATAGCACTTTGTTCACCGTTGTTTACCATGCAAATGCGTAGCGGCGACCCTGTTGCAGTAACCCTGAAAGAGGAAAGCGACAATCGCCCGACCGTACCGCTAGTGGGTGGATTAAGTGTTTTCAAATGTTGTACATCGAATTTACGGGATGATTTTTGGCGAAGATGTTTACGGAAAGGTTGCGGCCGTTTTCCGTGACGGTCGTCCGCCCGCGCGTTTGCCACAAAGCAATCGCACTTTGCGGCGAAGTCAACTACAAAAGCGCACATACGCCTTGAATTTTCTTTTTTGTGTGTGTTTTCATTATTTATGGCGCATGTTCTGCCGCAAAAATCTGTTTGTGTGTCTTTCTTCTATTTTTTTGCGGTGGGGTAGTTGTGTTTGTTTCTAAAGCGCATGTTTTTGGTGTGCACGAATAGATAATACAGTAAAACCTCGTTAGATCGAACTCACTGAACTAACTGAACTAGAAGATTTTTTTTAATTCGATGGGTCATCGGTATAGCCCGAATGTTTACCTGTTTATCTCGAAAGGTTCTGGAAGTGAGTTCCAGATAATCATATTATTGCTTGCTTAAGTTATGACGAACACGATTATGCGGGTACTGGTATCATTACCCACGGTGAGGTTTTTAAATGTTAAACTTCCTTCTCTTGAAAATGCATTAACAAAGCATGCAGAGATACTTGCACGCTCGAACTTGACAAACAATTTTGACATCATTGCTGTTTGAGGTGTAGATTATTGCCCTTGTAACAGTGTTAAGCAAGACACAAAATCTGGTCATTTTGAGTCTGTTTCTTGCGGCCACTTCTTTCTGCTCTGTCCCTTTACCATAAACTGCAGCGGACTAGTCCTGTTCTTCCCTGAGTGTTATTTACTGATACTGTCTCGGTTCTTGCAGGTTGGGCCTCATCCATGTGCTCAGCAGCTGCTTTTGCTCCCAGAAGAAAAGTGGCCGGCCCTATGTTGTGTGCCTCACGTTTGAGACGGACAGTTGGGCGATTGTGAGGCAGCGTGCGATTGTCCGGCGGGTTGCAGTGAGCATGGAGTCACATCCTGGCTGATGTGCACCTACTCGCCCTCTTGCAAGCCGAAGGTTTTAATAGGCGCCACCGCAGCTTGCGTGCACTGAGCTTCCACAACAGTGGGGACGTCCGAGACAGCAGGGCATCAAGCCAGCGAGTGTCCAAGACATTGACTGGAGAAGCCCGCGAGAAAATGGCCCCTCCCTTTCCTTGCCAATGCGTCTATTTGATGCACGTCGAGTACAGGGGCAATGCGAGCAGCAACAAAGTGCCGTGCAGGCGCTTGGGAGAAAACTTGGTAGCCTTGGAAATGGGTTTTTTCCCCAGTTGTGTTGGCCTCACCCCCCACAGTGACAGAAACAAGGAGTGGCATGGCACCTGAAGGGTCACCTATGAGCTACCAGCAAGCATTCATGCCACATTTCGCCGTGGTCATCTCGCGAGCACGCAGAGGCTGGGCAACGTCGTGTTTACTAGACCGCGGCATGCAGGGGTGCGCGAATGCTTCCCTTTGTTTCATTTATATCCATAGTTTGCTATACTGTACGCGCTATAAATCAGCAAAGTAGTTTAATTTACTGGGATTTTCACTGTGGATACAAAAAATGCAAAAGCACTCAAGCTGATGCGCGGCGGCCTGATGCAACTCTGGCCGTTTTTTTTTTGTTTCTTTTAAATAAAACTTCAAAATTGTCTGAGCTACCTACATCAATGGCCGCTATCATTACGTCAGAGGCATGCATGCAGCATGTGACAAACTAGAGGAGTGAGTGTGTATTTTAGTCGCAAAACATTCGACATAAATACATTGTGGCTGAAATGACAATGGGCACAAAGTTAACTTGACGTAACGACAAACCTTTCAGCCTGGCAAATCGGGAACCAAGTGCAAAAGCTCGAATTTTTAACCGTTAGATCATCATAAAACAGTGTACGCCACTTCTGCAACGAAACGCGGCTAAATGCAACGTAAAAGAAACCAACAACACACTCCCATACCGTGCGCGCCCACCACAGAGGAAATTTTCAACCGCGCCGCGACGGCGTAATGCGGCAAGAAAAGTTTGTTTACAGCCCTAGGTAAGATAAAGGCTGGTGTAGAGGCTAAGCGGTACCATTTAACAATGTAATGAAGCGGGCGTAGAGCCACAGGGAGGAGTAAAGAAACAGCCTAATTTTGGCAACGTGTGGTACTGTTTTCCCGGTCGACCGCCGCTGTCAGTCGCATGAATAGGTGGCGCACGCTCAGGCTTCATTTCGAATACAAAGGCTGGACCATAGAACTCCAACGTAGCTGTAGTTTTCATCCGGACAGCGACTACGGAATCCTACGCTTAGCGAACCAACGACAAATATTCGCTCCCAGCGCACCGCGCCCAGCGTGTCGCAAAGGTTGCTCGCGCCGGCATAGTTCGCGTCAGAAAGTTCGTTCAAAAGCGTGGAACTTCACGTACCTTTTCTCCATTTGGACGGGTATTGCCGGATTGCGCGCACCGCGGAACGAAGCAATGCTCCGGCATTAAAGTCCATCACCAAGAGCGGTCAATGCCCGCCTTCTATGTTTTGCTAATTAGTTTCGGTTTCAAACGACCGTAACAAAATGGCGGAAATAGTTACCGGAGTCCACGTGAGATGGCAGGGCGCATTTTGCATAGAGTCTATTGAATCCGCATACCGTAAATTACACTTCTTTAAGAATGGTCGGCAAATACAAATAACTAGGAGTTTATTTAACGAGTGGGTAGAGGTTAAATAGGCAAGTTCATAGCATAAAAGTTATGGCGCTCGTGTTTTTGGCTTTCTGAGATAAAATTTAGCGAACCCTCAACTAACCTAAAAGAACAACTGTATTTCGCTCATGTGCGCACTATGTTGGAGACCGCATCTGTTTTCTGGGATCCCTACACCAAAGAGATGGTTGATACACTCGGAAAAATACAGAATTTAGGGCAGTGCGATTCGTATTAGGTAATTGGCACTGTCAACTTTGCATGAGGAAAAGTAAAAGTAAACTAAATGGTAAGACGGGAAAGATCACAGACGAAACCTCAGGTTGAAATTTTTTCGTAATATCTATCACTCGAAAACTGGAATAGAAGGGGAGGAGTATGTCCAAGCACCATTCTACATATCCCAAAGTGGGACCGCTAGCTTAAAGAAAATTATTAACTTTCCTGTAAAGGTGACGCCTTGCGCGATTACTTTTATCTTAGATCAATACGAGAGTGTAATTATCTTGCACATATGACTGTATCTACTGTTTATAATGACGATTTTCACGGCGCTTTTTAGAAATATTATGTATTTGGTCTCGTATTTGATGCTTACTGTTATGTATCTCCCTGCTGTAATGCATGCAAAGGGAAGCAGGTATCAAATAAATAAATAAATAAATAAATAAATAAATAAATAAATAAATAAAAAATAAACTTGCGGAGCCGCGAGTTCGCCTCCCAATGGTTGAGAACCTTACGCATTCAAACTTGACCAACGAAATATTTATTGCTTTATTCGTTGCAGTTTGCAAGGTTTGCTCTATGAATACTACCTTTGCTATGTTATTGGTTTAAACAAATTATGAAACTGTAGCCTTACGCCTTTCCTTGCGTGAACACAGAGGGATACAACTGCAGCCATCTGAAGCAGGGCGTCATTCACAACGCGTCTAGAATTTTTTTAACGTAGTACGACATTACACAATAATTAAGTTCTTTTGGACTATTAAGTGGTGTGCACGTAATTCATGAAAATAACATGAAAAATACATTGAAAATGAAAGTGCTTGTTCCATCTCTACTAGGATCAGCCTTGGGAAAGATCATCAGAAAGTTGATCGAGTAGAAAATATTTTTGCAAGAAAAATGGGCCAATACTGGACCTACTTTTTTGCGCGAAGGAAAATATATTGAATCCTCCTGAGTGCTTTGTGAAGTACCAAAACGCTTCGTAAAGGCATTCGCACCGGTTTTATATTCTACAAAACGTGTCAAGCGACTGTAGTAAAAACAGTTGATTTAGTCAGAGCATGAAAGTGTCCCGGAAGATTGCCCTAAAAGAAATTGGCTAAAAACGGCACTTTCATGTTTATTTTTAAATTCAACTAACTAAAGTATGCGCCTTCCGCCCCCCTCTCTTTCCTAGTTTAACATAGGTAAACCACCCCACAAAAGATATCAGGGCCTGGACAACACATCTATTCCAGCTCTGCAAAGAAAATAATATTTTCTGTATTAGACGATAAAAGAGGTACAGCAAATAAAGAAACGACTATTTGTGAGCCCTGTTTAATAAATGACTTTGGGTGTCAACTCACGCTGATAATTAAGCAAGGCTACGCTGAAGGCTGGACGGCTGGTGGTTGCGGGCGGGCTCACTTTGATGTGGGTGCAGTTGACTCAAAATGCTGGGTTTGTGCTGCTGCAGAGCGCGACTGAGTCAACTGCTTGTGCTGCATGCCGTGGTCGTCCACCGGCCTCAGCCCAGTTAAGGTACTGTGGCTGAACTCCAATTCCCGTAGCACGGCCGAATTTCCGGCAGCTTTAGTTCGGCTGGAGTCCGACGACCGCATCTCGGCTGTCCTCCGGTGGCCGTTCTTCGGCCGCACACGGGTGGCTCTGAAATGGCCGGAGCCCTACGGTTGGAATCTGGCCGTATGAACGTAAGCCGGTCGACTGACAGACGGACACTGGCCGTTGGACAGCCATGGGAGTACGGCCGTATACGGCCAAAAGGCCCACATTTGGACACGGGCCGAACATGGCTGCCGGAAAAAGGCCGGAGAGAAAATAACCGGCCAAAGTACAGCGGCTTGAGTTAGGCCGAACAGTCCTGTGCTGCCTGGGAACATTCTTACTTAAAGGAGCCATGAAGAGAAAACACAAGTTTGGTTCATTCGAAAGATTGCCTCGTTAGAACCATAACGACACCACTTATAACGCAAACTTCGCTCAAATAAGCTACATAATTAGGAAAAAAGGAAATGACCATGCGACCCACCAGCTCATTTTCCGCAACAGAACCTATGATGTCACTCGAGAATGCTCTGCGATTGGCGGAGGCCTGCAAAAGCAAACGCATGTTAGGCAGGGCTTACAGTTTGCGTAGCGAGCTAAATGCCCGTGAAACATACTGCACATTCTTTTTATGATAAAGAACGGTGGAGTAAACGGTTGAAGTTCCGAACGAACACGCAAGCGTGTATGCCAATGCGAGCGAAACTACAGCCAACCGAACTCGACATCTCGCCGTCGCCACCGTCGCTCAGACGAATTTTCGGGTTCAAGGCTCTTCGGGGCCAACGAACCGTCCCAGCACGCACAGCCGCGACCTTGCTTGGTATCGTAATCCCTTCACAGGAGGTTGGCCGTCATATCGCCAACCAGCAAAGGTAAAAATAGAAACAAGGGGAGTAAGGAACACAGAGCAGCAACGAGATAGTGCCACTCGTCGCACAGGTTTCGGTATGGAGGTCGTGTTGGCTTGCAGCTGTCGTTACGAGCTCGTTTACAGTTTACAACCACTGAAAACTTCAGTTTGTTCGAGTACTTTACAATTATATTTCTTTGCTGTGTTTTGAAATGCCCATGTAGTACGGGCAAATCGTCGAGGGAGTGCGACATCCCCGCCGGTGAGATCTCCTTTCATGTGCTGCCCAACGACGAACCTCGGCGAAGCAAGTGGCTACGTTTTGTGAACTTTGCAAACGGAGGAGAAAGAGAGCTAAAGGAAGTACGAGTGTGCTCGCTTCATTTCCGAGGAAGTGATTACGGCAGGGACCCGGACATGCTGGCGCTCGTCGCCGACTTCGTCAAATCGCAATCAAAGCGCTCTGACCTTGGGGGAAAAAATTCCCCCGCATTTCCCCGAGGGGGAGAATGTGAAAGTGCGAATGCACGGTTGTCGGCCCGCTTGCGGCGCTTGCGCTCGGCCCCCGCAGCCCACCGCCTCGCCGCCTTCTCTTCCATCGGGTTTGTAGTATCACGTGTACACCACGCAGTTATCAAGCCGCTATAACGCCGCTGAGTCGCCAACGCACGCCGCTGACGACGTAGTTTGAATGCGTTAAAGATATAAGGCGCGTCACTTACGCTGATATCACGTCGCGTCCGTGGCTTGGTCGGTAGAGCGTCGCGCTGCGGCCGCAAAGTCCGCGGATCGAAACCTGGCGCCGGATGCTGTTTCTTTATAGAGGAGCACTGCGGACGCCGACGCCGCCGCCGCCGACGCCGGCGGTGGATGGTTTGGGGTCGCTTATAAAGCACTTTATAAGCGACCCCAAACCATCCACCGTCGGCGTCCGCAGTGCTCCTCTATAAAGAAACAGCATCCGGCGCCAGGTTTTTTATAAGCGACCCCAAACCATCCACCGCCGGCGTCGGCGTCCGCAGTGCTCCTCTATAAAGAAACAGCATCCGGCGCCAGGTTTCGATCCGCGGACTTTGCGGCCGCAGCGCGACGCTCTACCGACCAAGCCACGGACGCGACGTGATATCAGCGTTAGTGACGCGCCTTATATCTTTAACGCATTCAAACTACGTCGTCAGCGGCGTGCGTTGGCGACTCAGCGGCGTTATAGCGGCTTGATAACTGCGTGGTGTACACGTGATACTACAAACCCGATGGAAGAGATGGAAGAGAAGGCGGCGAGGCGGTGGGCTGCGGGGGCCGAGCGCAAGCGCCGCAAGCGGGCCGACAACCGTGCATTCGCACTTTCACATTCTCCCCCTCGGGGAAATGCGGGGGAATTTTTTAAGTATAGAGGAGCACTGCGGACGCCGACGCCGCCGCCGCCGCCGCCGCCGGCGGTGGATGGTTTGGGGTCGCTTATAAAGTGCATTCGCATTTAAAAATTGCCGTACACACCGCGCATTGACGCTCGAATCTTTCTGGTCGGAGCAGAGAGCTCGAGCGAACGGCTTTCCATACACGACACCGGCCAACTGGCATAGGCGATACTGCTACTGAAATTGAAAATACGGCACATACGTACCAGTCTGTATTCGTCCGTCGCGACGGGGCTGACGAGGCAGCGGTGCCGACGGCTGGGCGTTCGTCTGTTGTGGCTATCGCGGAATGTTCGCTTTCCCGTCCACCGCGTATCCCACAACTCTTGCCGCTCGTGCACTTGGAAGCATTGAGCGTTCAAGTGGTGTGCGGTTGTTAAATGCAAGCCCGAGCTCCTCGGCGAGAGTTTTGTTCTCCGGATCAGGCGATTCCATGACTAGGGCTGCGGGTGCACTAGGTTTTACTAGTATTTTTAAAATGGCCGCCGTCTCGGTCAACTCCCGCGTGTGGGTGCTATATGGAGTCGACATACTAAGTATCTGTTTCATGGACCGGCTCGTATGACGCCATTGTTCACGTGACGAAATGTGCAATTTTAGCGGGAGATTTAAAATTTTGGCTTAAATTGCCTTATTTCTCAGTGAATAAAGCATCATTTGCTTCCGGGAAAGCGCTTGGGGTACTATGAAACAACTAATCTTTCGAATAAAACAAACTTTTGTTTTCTCTTCATGGCTCCTTTAAGAAGCCAATGCGCCATCACATGTACGTACACACACATTCTTTCAGAGTTCACCACGGCAGTTTCACCACCAGAAAACTACATTCCCTTGAAATTTTTAGTGAAAACTACACACAACTAGTCATCACGGGAACGTTCACAAAAGCGGATACTTTATTTTTTCTAGGGAGATAATCGCGGGCCTTGTGTTCACCTCTGAAATTATTGAGCTCAAAAAGCATGGCTACATTTTCCAAAAGTCATGTGCAGTTTGCCTTGACGAGGCTGCACTTATAGATACAATGAATATAAAACTCTTGAGCTTTTTGTAACGTCTTCAACAACACTCAATTCAGATTTTTGCACGGATTCTGGGGCACTGGGGTATCAGGCTTGAAGTTGCAAGGCATTTCTTTGAAGGCCGCCCAACACTTCTCATCAGGGTCTACTCGAATATTTCTTTGCCATAATTCACACCAAGGGTTTGTCGTGGCAGAAATATCTGTAAAACAGCAATGCATGATCACGAATGAAATATCTACGCGAAAGAGCCTAATTCAATGAGGATGTTGCGTGTGGCACGTCTAAAACATTGCCCTGTGGGTTGGCCGGCAATCGGCAATCAAGCGGCGCACAACGCGGCCCGAGAAGTGGTACACCGGGCCATTGCTCCCGACCCCTCTCCTTCTACACTGGATGCCCACCCCCCGCTCACATACAATGACATTCTCACACACTACATGCTCTGACATCGCACCTTCTCTCCACCTCACCCGTCTCTAACAAAAGCTGATGAAATCACTCTCCATCAACTTAAACCCGGACCTTCCCTCACAATACACTTTGGCATTTGATCTTCCCCACATCTCACCCTACCAGAGTGCAAGTTTTGCCGCGAAAGGAGTACACTTTATCACATAGTATGTGAATGCCCCCACACACCCGACCTCCTTCCCAATCCCCACCACTCTCCTTCACAGTGGGCGACGCAGCTGTCCAGCTCTGAACCCGGCTCCCAGCTTAGCCTGGTGAGACGGGCCCGGACTGCCAGTCAGAGCCAGGTACTCCTGGACTAAGGAGTCTCCCCACTGGTCTGCTACCCCACACGGAGTCGGACTGGGCTTCAATAAAAGTTTTATTCTCTCTCTCTCAGGAATGCTTTACAAAGTTGGAAGTACGTCTACTACAAAGATTTGTCCGTTTCAGGTAAAAGCTTCGCTACTGCGTATCTTATGTGTGCGAGAGACTAAGGCCCATGTTTTTGGGGTTTAGTGCCAAGAGAACCTGTGAAATGAGGAGCACCCTTCTGGAGAGCTGTGTATTAACTCAGACCAACTGTAGATCTTCACCTTGCACTGACTCTCGAGACGCGATCCTTTTTTTACTTTTCGCCTTTCGCCTGAAAAGAAGCCACCACAATTAGGATCGCACTCGCGTCCTTGGCTTCAGCAGCATATAGCCTTAGCCACGGGGACAGCGCGCGGGATGTGGATGACACAGACCCGATTGATTGATTGTGGGGTTTAACGCGTCGACGCAACGCAGGCGATGAGGCGCGCTGTAGTGGAGGGCTCCGGATTAATTTTGACCACCTGGCGATCTTTAACGTGCGCCGAAATCTTTAACGTGCGCCGTTTTTGCTTTTCGCCTCCATCAGAAAAGCGGCCGCCGCGGCCGGGAATCGAACCCGCGACCGGATGACACAGACCCTGGGTCAAACAGTCACGCTTATTTTTGAAGGCAAAAAAGATAGATTTTTCTACTAGTGAGTTTACATTCGGGTTTGTACACATCTCTGTTAAACAAGAGGAAATGCTAAGTTTCTCTCACATTTTTAATCAAGATAAATTTGCCTACGATATGCTTTTATGCCGAAGATAGGAAAAGAAATTTGGTGGAATTGCAAATTTTGGAATCCTAAGCCCAGCATTTCTTGTTGTATTTTAGCAAACACACATTTTAATGGCAAAGAAACGGCTACAATTAGTAGCAAGAGGTCGCACCCTTCGATTTCATATGTTCAACAGTGTTGGCAAGTATGAACATATAAACCGCACTTAGTGAGTATATAAGACTATTGCGCAGACTTCGTTTCACATTGGTAGGGTGGCTGAATCGAGTCACCGACTGAAAGACCAAAATTTCTGCGTTTAAGTAGCCCAAGTAAGACAATCGTCCTTAAAAATGTACAGATCCTTCGCGTTGGTTGCAATCTACGTGAAACGGAGCTTGAGTTGAATGCATTCTTACATGGTTCCTCACATAGACCGTTTCAATGTATGTTCCTGCGGTGACAAATGAGGCGTGCTCTGTAAACGCCATGAGACGTTGTCGTATTCGGCCCGCGATCGAAGAGTCGCCTTAGGTGCTTACGTCAGGAAACAGAATTGGTTCGGTCAGTGACGGACGCGTAGTCGATTGTGCAGTCATCTGCGCCGCGAAACCGCACGAGGTGCTTCCTTTACCATGGCTGCGCTGGAATGTGCGGCAGAATCTGCCTGGAGTTTCCTGCGATTGTAACTGGTGTAATAGGAGTAATCACCTTCACTTGAAGTTCTTTGATGAGGCGTATGCACTTAAAGTGTAACTGTTTTCGGAGCAAAGCTAACATTTGTATAACTGCCCTGTAGAATATCAAATCTAGTTCATTATTGGGAACAATAAGAACGCCTTTTTTAGCATTACAGGACATTACGCAAAAATAAGACAGAAAATTAATACACCAGGGATATTTGCAGTGTTCCTTTATCAATCCAAATTCATAGATGCTTGGTTTTTGCGAAAGGAAATACTAGATTTACCACAGAAAAGAAATCACACTGTCGCCTCCTGTCGCCCGTGCCACTATAGCTTCTGGCGGTATTTTAAGCAATCGAGCGGCAACAATTACGAAAGGTTCGACTAGATAGGTTCCGTGTTCTGCTTGGAACGCACGTGGACTAGGGAAACGTGGTTCTATAGACGTTGAAGTAGGCCGCCTCGATTCACGCGCGTCTCCGCCATACGGCAGCGCTGGCGTCGAAGCATCAGGCCTGGAGCAGTGGAACGCGGTATATTTAAATTGACTTAAGCCAACCTTTAGCGTGTTTATCTTGGGAGGAGGGCGACGCAAGACGAACAACCTGAGAGGTGAGCGGAAAGGCGAAGGGAGGCAGATACTTGAAAAATCTCGACAAAGACTATCGTCTTTTGTCGACATTTGCTACGAAAGGAGCAGATAGGCGGCCGATTTTTTCATTCTATGTTCCCTACTATGCTTATACCTGTGTATACCTGCTTTCCGTAGTCGTAAAGTATAATGTTTTGCGTGATCCTTGAATCGGTGGAGCTTTTTATTTAAACATATGTAGTAACAGTTGAAGAAACTATTGCAGTTTTTTTTTTCATTTTGCGAGAGACTCAGAAAAAATGCACTATCGTTTTTTTCCGGAAGCATGAAGTTGTACTTATTTTACGGTTGTATTTCGAAGTACCTTTGAAACAACCAAGAGACACCGACCAGTCTAAAAATTGTTTTTTACCGCCCGCCTTACTGCACGGAAGAAGTGTTTACACTGAACAAATCATAGAATTTGTATAACTATGTGGGCTTGCTTGTAGCGGCGTGCGTAGAGTGAGTTCAGATTTCGGTCGTTACAGATAATTGTTTTAGATGTGATCTGTTTGAATAATGGTTTTGATGTAACTGTATTTATTTCCCATTCCAAAGAACTACGTCCGATGAAGGACGCTTCCTGAGAAAGGCTTCCGCACTCTGATCCGAGCCACCAAGAACAGTTTTTAGAACTTGTGAGCTTCATTTTTTGTTCACATGTACCCTACCGGAAATACCGAAATTTCTTACACTCACCCCTTCATCTTTTAGTGACAGGCCTGTCTCAATCCTCAGGGAGCCATAAAATGAATGAAAAATGATTCACTCCTGGGTGAACTTCCTCATTAGGCACTCAATTCTTTCCCATTGCCATTTTATTTCAGTAAGCAGAAGTCTATGTAAATGGCAGTCACGCAACAGTAAGGGTAAATACTATTTACTCTTTATAGAAGAATTACTTATTCTTGGAGTTTATATTGATGCCTCAAAAGCCTTTGACCTCATAAAGCATAAATTGTTACTCTGTAAACTTTGCCAGTGCGACAAAAGATGAAGCTGTGTTTCATTAACAGAGGGTTATTTAACATGCAGGATAGGAGTGGTAGATCACAATGGCTTTTTGTCGAACGCGGAATGAATTTTTCTGGAGTACTACAAGACAGCATTTTTGGTCGTTTTTTGTAATTAATCTGCATAAATAACATGTTTATATCACTATTTTATTTTATCCTAACGTTTACGCCGATGAACTGAATGCTTCTAGCAGGAGTTGGCTTGCGGAATAGTAAACGCACAGAAACCACATTTTAGAATATTTTCATCAGTGGCGCAGTAGAAACTACTTGAAGATGAGCATAGTACGACCAATGTTATAGTCGCTGGGCAAGAAAGTAAAATTCAAGGGGCCAATATTGAGGTCCTGTACGGTAACGAAATACTGGCATCATTCGTATTCTGAAAAGACTATGCATTACATTTGACCTTGTGGTCTGATGATCATATAGGTCTAAACGGGTCCGGTTTGGATCCGTATACAGGTGCGAACCGCACCAGTTCAACAGCGCAAGGGTCTGGTTCGGCAAACGCGGATAGAAAACATATTCGGTTCGTCGACCATACCGGAGCCAGAGCACAATGGTTTGAGCTCATACAGGACCGCTATTGGGCGTACCGTGCTATGCTAAGATGTATATAAGATTCTTTTTGTTACGGAGAGAGCCCCCAGCCTTTTTGCTAAAACCAAGAGTGTTTATTACTCCTGTGTTGGTATATGCTTTTGATATTTGTGAGCAACTTTATTATGTATTATAAAATCTATTGTATGCAGTTCTGTTTGCGATATGTATAATGAATTTTTTCGGTTATGTTGATCTCTTCTTGACGACTGTCGCACTGCCAACACTGGTGCCATTGTATACGGGGCTAGAGCCTGTGTCAAACCGATACCAGAGCTTTTAGCTCCAGCCCACTTGTCCCCCCCCCTCATAAAGTAATGGAATGGAATGTATGACTTTATTGTAGGAGGAGGCCAATATGCCTTGTTGGGGGACATGGGAAAAAGGGTAGGAGGAGATGGTTTATATAAAGTCTTAACTGCACCGTGAGGGTTCACTTAGCACGGTATGCACAGTTGAAGTTGTGGCGAGGACACTCTAATACGATCATCATCGGGGTATCCAATAGGAGCCGTTCAGGAGCCACAAAGGGGATCTTTTGGGGGCCACCTAGAGAGTGGGTGAACGATCCGCCATCACAACACTTTATTAAGACCTGTTTTGAGACCGCATTCTGTAATTTGCTGTAAAATGAAGGGGTTGTTTCTGACATGTTGGACATGTTCTTGAGAAGTCGTCGGGCGTACTTGCGTTGTAAGAAACTGGTCACGGTCAGTTGAGTAAGCTGGACAAGCCCAGATGAGGTAGAAAAGGTTCGGTGTATTTTTGCTGCCGCAGTAGGGGCACCGAGGACTAGCAAGGTGGCTATGCGTTGTCCATTTGGAGATGACATCCGGAGTGTAGGCCGAGTCAGCGTAGACATAATGGCAAAATTTTCTGCTGTTCTTTCCAGGGACTGCAGAGGAGCAAGAAAACCAGGTAGTGAGGCGTCGGCAAGCAGTTGCCGGGTGAGGTTCTTAAGTATACGGTATTTTTTCTGCCAGTTGGGGCTCAGTTCTTTCCTGGATGGACGCGGGAACCATGGGAGGATTGCGTAAACACTCCCGGGCAGCATTATGCGCTGAAGGGTTTCCGTCCGCTCCATATGTGTGAGCAGGAGTCGAGACAAGGCGTGTCTTGAACCCTTTGTGAGTGAGGTCGCGAATTTTGTAAAGAATGTTGGTGGCCGTAGAATTGGGCGAGAAGGACCTGCTCAGTTCCCGTAGAGCGACATGGGAGTCAGTGATGACACGGAACTTGTTGGTGGTGATAAATGAGGTCGCACTTCGTATGGTCTGAATGGGGCCGAGGATTCCGAAAAGTTAGACTTCATCAGTGAGACCGTATGAGTTTGTTGTATTGCGAGAGCCATTAAGCTGGCGGATGTCAGGGCAGGTCCAGGCCTCCGCTGCTGTTGTTCTGTTCATGGCTGCGTCGGTAAAAATGTCTATTTCATTCGGAGCTTTGTCGTTAGCGAGAGTGCAAACATATTGTTTCCGTATGGCGCGGTCCCGGCGAGAAATGGGTCGGCGTCTGAGGTGTCCCAGGTCGGGTTGCTTCCAGGGTGGAATAGCGGGTAGAAAAGTGTCAGCATTAAACGTAGTGTTTATTGTGTCCCATTTCAAAATAGGTTGTCCATTTAAGTATTCAAGGTGCTTCTGAAAGCGGAGCGCCGTCTAGTCTACCCGGTTAGCGACGGGGGGAAGCGAAACTGCTTCCGACAGTACGTCTGTTTTGGTATGGAATGGAAGCCCCGAAATGGTACGGATTAGATGTCTGTTGAGGATTTTCAGATCGTTTAAATGGCGGGGACTCAATTCATAAACGGGGAACCCGTTACTCAGTCATCCGTGCACAACGCCACGAGCAAGCATGAAACATGCATTCTGACGTGATCCGCCATATTTTCCAGAGATGCGAGTTATCAAGTAGAATGTGAAGCGCCAAAGATTTCCTAAATGGCTAATCCACGCAGCGCGACTATTACAGCTGCGTATCTGCAACCCCAGGAGCTAAAAAAGTCCATTTTTAGAGGTGATAACGTTGTTAGCCCGTCCAATTCGATGGTTTGTTCCGGGTTCGTCGCGCACTTGCCGTCCACGCTGAGGAATTCTGTCTTGTTAGGAGATAATTGCAGATTGAATGTAGCGAGGGTGCGCTCCAAGCTGAACACAGCAGCTTTAAGCTCAATTCGCATGCCTTCTTTGGAGTCGTAGTCGGAAGCTTTTGTCCACACGACGATATCATATGCATATATGGCTAAGGGGGCAGCACTGCCGCAGCAGAGTCTGTTTTGAGTGTGTGAGCAACGCGGTTCATAGCCAGGTTGAATAGTATAGGTCCGAGAATCAAGCCTTGAGGAAAGCCTCTGTCAAGGTAGTAGGTTGTGGGCGTTGCGTTCCGCGGGTTGAGAAAAATTGGTCGCTGCTCTATAAAGCAACGAACCCATTTCTGCGCCTTGTTACTGGCGAAAACAGCGGCCAATTTTCGGAGTATGCCCTCTTGGCTGACGTTGTCGGAAGCCTTGTGAATATCGAGAGCGACTATGTAGTCAAGAGGACTCTTGCGGGATGTTCGGTTCACTACTCGACGTAGAAGCCAAAGATATGCGTTCCCGAATTAGGGCGGAAGCCAGTTAGGGCCGGGGGAAACCAACCAGTCTGTTCGAGATAATGTTGAAGCTTGTTATTGATCATTCGCTCTATTAATTTGCATAGGATAGGGGTTGAAGCAATAGGCCTGAGGTTTTCGGGTTTACGATAGTCTTTGCCCGGCTTGAGTATAGGATGAATAATAGACGTTTTGACGTGCTCATAAACTTCTCCAGTGTCCCAGAATAGGTGTACGAGAGCCAAAAGTGCCTCTTGCCGATTAGGTCGTGGGTTACGGATATCCTGCCATTTAATTCGGTCATGATCCGGTGCTGACTTCGGCTTTCCCTGTGACATAGCTAGTTGGAGCTCGCTCAAAGTGAATGGCGAATCGAGGTCTCCAGGGGTCGTAGTAATCTCGATAACAGGCAGGGGACAAAGGACCGCTTTGTCAGTAGTTGCGTGAGGAAAACCGGTCGTCAAAAGAGTTTTAGATGCGACTGCATCTCATTCACTCGCCTTGTCCCTCCATACGGCGTTGTTGTCCGTCCACACCCCTCCCCCTACACTATAGAAAAAAATAATACTTAGCGGCGCCCGGTTTTGATCCCACGTCCCTGTGGGCGGAACGCGATGTGCATGGTGATCTTTCCACTGCGCCACAAAACCGAGACAGAATCAGATGCTACGAACGCGCCTTATATCCTTGACTCATTCAAACTACGTCAAGAAGCTACTGATACAACGCATGATGGGGCAATGATTAACACTTGCAATAAAAGAAAAGAAGGTCCCACTTACAGCAACAATGATGGAGTAAAGGTCGTTGCGACAGCGAAGCCCCAAGCATACCACTTAGAGAGATTGACCAAGATTGGCCAATAAAACATAATAATAATCATTAAACATAATAATCATGCGCGTTCCCGACACTTTTCACGCGATTTCAGAATCAATCCAACGGAAACACCAAGTGAACCCCTCGATGCGTCGCATCTACACAGGGATCCCCTCGCGGGGAGGTGGGCGCAATTTTGTCAACTTCAGGGTAGTCATAGTACAAGCACATTTCCTGTACTACCTGTAGTCTTGCCTTTGCTCGCCTGCTTAGACTTCAACAAAGACCCCACAGGCGCGAGACACCTCTCTCCTGTCCAAGGCGTTGACAAAGATTATGCCATTTTTCAGACTGAAGGATTTCCTGGTATTCATTCATCTTCTTGTAGTGGCGTTTAAGCTTCATGAGATCTTTGTGGCATTTTCCGTGTTTTCGATACTTTTTTGTTATGCGTTCAGCAGTACGCAGGAGTCCGTGTATGTGCGCATCCGGGAGATCGACTTTGACGGTACTAGTCACGGACTTTAGGATCAAGCTGCGTGCTTCGATCAGGGTGGCGATAAACTCAGAGAGGTCAACTTGAGGAGCCGTATGAAATTGCGAACGGAATACATTCTAGTTGATGGCAGTATACGTATTCCTAATGCGTAATTTTTAGAAGGATTAGAATTTTTAAATGGATTAGTATCGGGAAGTGGTCACTGCCCCACGTACACGTCAGGGTCTGCCATCTTTTTACAATGTCCGGTGTAGCGATGGTAAGATCTGGAGTGGTATCTTGTTGTGAGCTGTGAATACCGACTCGAGTAGAAACCAAAGGTTCATTGCAGAGTTGTAGGTGGCTAAATTCCTGCGTTTGTTACAAAAGCTTTCCACTGACATCACAATGGGAGTAACCCCCTAGGGTCCTTTTAGCATTAAAATCTCCACCTATAATAACCGGGCCGTTAAAATTTAAATTTAGAGGAAATAAATGTGAAATCCCATCGTATGTGTCCCTTCTTCCTGAGTTTCATTGCGGCCCGTAGTAGACTCATACTACGAGCAGAGGTTTGCCACTTGGCGGTTCAATGCGGACGACGACGAATTCTCTGTTAGGATTACTTGCTGAATCCCATCGGTGCTGAACAGATTGGCAAGACTTGTGCACCAACACGGCTGTCTTTCCATGTGCATTTGGAAGTTTCGCCGGATTTTTGGGTTTAATTGATTTTAGGATCCATTTATGTTGCATAGTTGGGAATTCTACATAAGCCTCTAGTCTCCTGGAGAAGTACGCGAGTGGACAAATTGAAAATAACTGTGAGGTGAGTAGCGGTTCATTTTGAGTGAAACTACGACTATTCCATTGCATTATTAGACGAATTGGGGGCATCGAGTGAGGCGGCCTATTTGTGCGTATCGTACTATGCGGAGTGACCATTTGTGTGACTGTGCATTTCCTCCATGATCTTCTGGATGTCTTGTTTCAGAGTGGTAAATGGGCCCTGAAGGTCCGCAATATTTCTGAAAGCCTTTTGCTATTTCTTGGATGCTTCAAACTTAAGTTGTGCTTCCCGTTGCGCCAACACTGGTTGAGTAATAAAAGACGTGGAGCCGAAACCTGTCGATTAGGAAGATGTATCTGCTTTTTTGCGTGAAATGCGAGAACGGCTCTGTCGGGCAGATTTACGTCCATATTGGGAAGGGGAAACAGACCCACGACGTGTAGCCACTCTTCGGAGGAATGCAAGCTCTTTACGCAATGAGTCGAGCTCCGAACGAAGCTCCTGAAGGTTTTGTTTTAGCAGCGAATTTTCCAGCACTATGGGATGATCATTCAGTAGCGGCACCTTGGGGATTTATGGCTTGCTTTCTGGGTGAATCCTGTGACGGCATTAGCACAGGAGACACCACTAGTGACATGGCGATGCAGGGCTTTACTGCTGGGTTTGGTTTCTTGATCGTTTTCAGGGTCCGTTTTAGACAGTTTGTCTTTCTGTTTGGGAAGGCGACTGGGAAATACTTTTCTAACCACTAGGGGACCATCTGCTCGACACGTGACGCAAAACGTCGTGGACTCGCACTATCCTTCAGCAGCGTGGGTGCGACCACATTCTTTACACACGCTGGGTGATGGACAGTACACAGTACTTGGACATGTGTCCCAGACTATGGCAGTTGAAGCACCCCAACCTTTAGGGGCGGTACTCAGCCACGCGTACCAGTCCCATGTAGTATTTCACTACTCTGGCAAGGTAGTCGTGCTAAATGTAAGAATAGCTCTGTCGGATTGGCCGATCTTCGGGACACTAAGCACGTCAGCTTGTTCACATTGAATTCAATTCCACTTCCAATTCCAATTTCATGTTCCCCCCCTTCCCCATCAGAAGAAAAAAAGAAAAAAAATGCGGGGAACGAGACCTGCTTCAGCTAGGCTATGGCAGGATTAAAGCCAATATAAAATAAACAAATAGGGTGAAAAGCCAACCAAACATTTTAAAGACAAAGCCAATTTGATGATTAAAAAAAATTCCCCAGCGTACGTAAGAGCAGTACGTCCAAGCAAAGTTTAAAAAGATAAGTAAGCGCGAAAGAACATAAAACGAATCATAAGGAAGAACGTTCTCAAGTTAGTTCGGCTCAAAAGATCGCACAAGGCAGCAGTTCCTCTCTTCAGCGTGTGTAGTACCCTCAAAGAAAGCCCAAGTCAGAGCTGAGGAGGCATTATCCACTCTCACAGACACCAGGTCACACGCTGTAGCACAAGGACCTTGGGCACACAATATCGCTGAGTTGCAGTCCATGGGTGACACGTATCTAGGTGTTATCCAGTTCAACTAAAAAGGCGGCAATTGAGATAAAAGAAAACACCGAAAAAAGGCACTGAACACATGTAGGCGTCACACCTCGGGCATAGATCAGAAATGAAATTGGCGAGGTCGATGGGAATCTTCAAGGCTGTTGAACTGTACAGAGGGTGACGAAGCTGTGGCGGCTGTAACGGTGATCTCGACAGCCGACGAAGTCTCTGACTATAGCTGGCCGTTTTCGGGCATTCTGGTAAATAGTGTCCAAGCGAAGTGGCAGGCGCACCGCAGAACCACTGACCGTCTGGCGTGAGTTGTAGACGGTGAAAGTAATGGGGAAATCGACCATGTCCGGTTATCAGGTGAGCTAGCTTCTTGGAAAGCGGTAAATATGAAGGAAGGTCCAACACACTGGGGGTCCATCGATATAATTAAGTGTCGCAATTGTTGGTACTCCACGTCTCCTGCCATACCAAGCGACCGACCTTCATCAGCAAAGAGCGCACCCTGGTCTTTGACCACCTTCAACGAACCTCCTCTCCTCTTGTGGCAGCGCTGCGGGCGACAGTATCCGCAAGCTCATTCCTCCGCACACCAGAATGAGCTGGCACGTGGTATATAGATACAGGCAGTAAACTTGAGAGTAGGGAAATATTCTCTTTTACGCAATGAATAGTAGCGGTCTGATTAAATGGGTTATTGAGAGCCAATAAAAATGAAAGACTGTCTGAATAGATACCGACGAGGCAGGAAGGTCTCTCGTCCAAGAGAAACAGTACGAGTAGTTGCATGGCAATCACCTCGGCATCAAACGACGTGGTTGGACACGCCAGACGGAACCTCCTCACCGCATACACATGGTCTTTCCCATTCAAAATAACAAAGGCTGCTCCTGATGCAGTCGACGTGTGTAATTCGTCTGTGAAGGCGTGCAGAGTGGAGAAGTGCAGCCTGTGGTTTGCTTCCGTTCTGGTGAGACGGTCGTAACGGACACGAAGTCGTCGCACAGGGTGTGTGTCGACCTTGCTGGGCAGGTCCACGTCGGAAGGATCAAACGATGCCGTGTTGAACGTCACTGGTTGCTGGTGATGAAACAAAAGGAACATGCGGACGGTGATGTCTAGGTGGATGTGAAGCGGAAGCGCATCGGCAAGGACTTCGAGGGCGGTGGTCCGTGTGGTAGTATACGCTTCGGTGACGGCGAATAATGGAGATCTTAGCAGCGAGCGTACCCGGGCTTTTAGTAGATGGTGTTTGTTGATGTTCACCTTGCAGGCGCTGCGCACGCGACTGCGGGAGAGACCACAAGGTGATTTAAATGACAGAGATGAGATCGACCGACTATTGTATGCATGCGGGCAAATCTTGTGAGCGAAACTGCCATCTTCTCAACTATGAATTTCAAGTGGTTTGTGTGCGCCCCGAATGTGAGGTGACTCGAAAATCACTCCGACGAGTTTCACTTCCGTCACCTGCTTGATAACGGCGCCGTTGAGCTTGATGGGTGATTTCCTAATAGCCCCGAGGTCACCCTTAGAGGCAAGGGGGCAGGAGCATTTAGCTGGGTTGAACTTTAATTTTGCGGCTCCAGCCCAAGCAGTTATCGTAGAGAGGGCTACGTCAGCAGTCGCCTCCAATTGTCGACGCGTACGACCATGAATAATGATCACGGTGTCATCCGCACAAGCTTGGATGTATGCATTTTGAGGCATGGGCAGGCAAAGCATATCATACACATATGCGTTCCACAAAAGTGGGCTGATAGGAGAGCCCTGAGGAGAGCCTTTGGAAGTGGCATGGGTAGTACTTCCTGAAAATGTGTCAAAGCAGACGGTGCGACCGTTTAGAAACGATTCCAGGAGCTGGTAGATGTTGCGGGGACAATGATGAGATTAAAAAAATATAATAGTCGGGGATGCCAGATGCTATCAAATGTGCCTATAAAGTCGAGTGAGATTACGATTGAAAGTCCCCCACTGTCTTTATGTGGCTGCAATCGATTGCCTAAAGCAAATGAGGCAGACGTTGTGCTTTGTCCGGTAGTGAAACCATACTGCTGTGGGTTAAGTAGGCGAGATAGTTGTAGGAAATATTATAAGCGGCCATTTTACATTCTTTCCAAAAGCTTGCCAATCATAGATGTCATGCATATTGCCCGGTACGAAGAAGGCGCAGTGGGTGAGCATCCTGGTTTTAACAGAAAGGTGACACGTGCTTGTTTCCAGTGGGGGGGAAGTGGCCAGTCGCGAGACAAGAGTTAAAAAGACACAGCAAAAAAAGTATGATGAACAAAAAGACGAACCATGAAATCTAAATGCATTAGCATTTAGATTTCGAGAGGCCAATTGCAGTTCTTTTAGCGTGAATGTATCATCTTGTTCTTCTGCGGGGTATGGAGTTGAAGCCACTATGGTTCTAATTGCCATGCGGGCCAGGGTATCGTCACGTTCATCAACAGGAAAGTGAGTCCTCATAAGCAGATCCACCGACGGTATTGTGGATGCTGTCGAAGTGTCGTCCGTTACATGTAGTGAGGGTAAAACAGATGGCGCTCTAAGCTGGTGAAATGCCACATTAAAAGGTGGTCCAAAAAGGTTCTTGCCGGACGCTCTAGAGCACGCCTGTGGCAAAGCCTTGTAATTTGCAAGCTGGATATTTTCCCTGTACGCAGCAAGTTGCCGATAGTAAATGAATTTATAATCCGCTCGTAAAAAGGGGTCCCGATATTCTGGTACCGGCGGCGAACACTCCCACGGCTGATCTGTCTCTCGCATGGGCGTCACTGCACCACATGTTTCCCTTGTGCTGCTTCCCTTTAGCTTCCCTTTGTCACATAGAAGAGAGGTATCTTCCTGTTTTTCTGTGGATAATCTCTCCAAAAGGTTGGTTGAAGATACCGGAGAACTCCACCGCCACTGGTACGAGCTGAGGCATGGAATAGTCCCCCTTCAGCTGATGACGAGTATCAAGGGGATTGTCTACTGGTAAAGATTCTTGTTCGCGAAAAAGCATAGCGTTGTCGCCGGCTACAAGCGAGCCTTGAGATGTAGAGCGGAGCGTAAGAGAGTGCCTGGAAGCCATATTATGGTCGACAAGAAGTCCTATCCAGAGTCCAGATTATTAGGAGAAAACGTGCTAGGCGAAGTACACTGAGCCAGGACATGTTCTAAGCCTAACCACACATCGGAGTCACGCGAAACAACTGCATGGCCTCAAAAGAAAAGTGGTGCGTCACCGACGATGCTTGAGATATTCCGGCGATGGATCGTAGTGCTGGTTGGCGGTCTCATTGCGGGGAAATTTGAAAAACGGTTCCGAGCACAGAGCCGAAAAAATCCCTGCGTCGTTTTTCTCAGTCAGGAGATTGTCCTGTTCACATCGAATCCAGCTGTGAATTGCTTCATTACTTTCATTCGGGTCCACTTAGATGACACCTCGCATGGTGTTCTTGTTGGAGGGCATGAGTTCTATTGCCACTTCGATAGTTTCCACCTTCCCGTTCGGGCAGAATGAAAGGTGATCTATTTTGGCTAGCTTGGTTGCATGGCTTTCATTGTACAGCGTAATATGCGCGCTGTTTGCAGCATCGTCAAATGTGACGGCTGCCATTTCAGCTAGTTCGGGGCTGGGGGCTGTGAGTCCGATCGCGCTTGCGATAGCTTGTCGGGGGATGTTTCTAATTTTAAACTAGGCTAAAGGTTTAAATTGTAATAGATGGCGGGAACGACTCACCCAATCAGTGTGTGTGGGCTGCCTTTTCTTGGCTAGGGGAACTCGTTCCAACCGTCTTCGTCAATATATCCGTCGTCCTCTTCAACTTCATGCATTTGGTCTTCGGTGATGTCCTCTTCGTAATTGTCCGTTTCAGAAACTTGTCGGGTTATGGGGGTCTAGTTGAGTTGGACCTCTTGCAAGATCGTCGCGCTGTTGATTGTAGATGCTGCGTCGTCTTGAACTTGCGTCGAACAAAGCGCCAACTCAGATGCGCGGCTGCCCGCAGCTGCCGTGACAGCCGCGCATGCAGCCTCTTCGCTGAAATCTGCAGTCCGAGTGGGGCGAGGCCGTGAGAGGCGGCGGAAGGTTAGGCCTAAACGCCGGCTGGGGAAGTCGGGCCTTGGTTTCGGGTGGCTGGAAGATCCTGTGGGCCGAGTGTGCGGTTCAATGGCGTCAGCGCACATTCACGAAAGTCATGAAACACTGCATTAGGACCAGTCTCGCAGAAAAAAACGCGAACACAAGCGAAAAACTCAGCAGCATCAGCGAAGCGCGACCGCTTGCAGAAACTCGCCAAAATAGGCAAATTTAGTAAAGGTAGTAATACGGGCAGAATTTTATAAAATGTTAAAAGCAGTTTTGTGTTACCTGCCAGTCGAGTAAACTGAAGGACTCCGCAGTTGTTGCCATCTCCATTATATACAAGGAGGGCAGTTTCGTTCTGACTCCGACCTAATAAAAATAAAACGTACATGTTAATAATGTTGCTTGCAAAAGAAGTGCACATGTAAAATCGAGTATGTCAATAAGCAAGAAAATTTCTATTTATTTTACCTTTTATGCAAGGGGCCAGAGGTTCTTCCTGATATAAATCTATGTGTCTATCTTTTGTCACATTGTTCATAAATTGCCACGTATTGCCACCTCCTCTACAACGGTAGAAATGCGATATACCTCAGCTGCATCTGTCACGTAACACCATTTCCACACCGCAGTTGCACCACCTCTCTCCCACGGTTATCTCGTTGCTCTCGTAACAAATGCAGTAGTTTTGCTCCATTCAATTCCGTTTTAATGCGTTCACAATGTTCATGGGCTATGTGCATCTGTATGATTTTTTGTCAGAGTGTTGCTGAAGCAGTTTGAGAGGACATCTTTTGTTTTAGTGTTTGTTTTGTCTGGTTTTTCAATCCACACTTTTAGGCGTTGTTTTTATATGCTAGAGTTAAACCCATCGAACGTGTAAAATTAGTTTGGTACTCCAGGATATGTCGTTATACCTTTCCTCAAGTAGATGGGAAGCTCCCTTGCAGCTGATTAATGTTGACATCCGCGAGGCATAGCACCAGCTTTATTAATTTCAAATGCTTCTACGGGACCCTTTTTCCTATATATAATCAATGATCAAAAATTCGTCCGCATGGTTTTTGAAGATATTTGAATGATGGGACAGACAGACAGACGGATCAAACTTTTTATGTGTAAGTACTCTAAATCTTTAAGAAACGACGAAGGCCTCTATAAATAGTTTTGTCATACGAAAATGAAATAATAAAAACGGAACACGAGCAGTACCAGTCTTTTTGTTCCATGAAAATTTAAACCAGTTCGACTAAACGTGAAAGTTGTCGAGTGCGGAGCAGTGAATAGCCAGGAGACTGTGGCGCCACTCTTCTCTCTTTTCTACCACCACCCTTCTTCCTGTCTCAAATGCAGCCACCGTCGGTCTACGCATG